>NC_056717.1:7454923-7455234 GCF_018831695.1 Puntigrus tetrazona | reverse complement strand
GATGATGGTGGTGATGATGATGATGATGATGAAGACGATGGTGGTAACGATGGTGATGATGATGGTGATGATGGTGATGTGATGATGGTGATGGTGATGGTGATGATGGTGATGATGAAGAAGACGATGATGATGAAGATGGTGATGATGATGAAGATGTGATGATGGTGATGATGATGGTGGTGATGGTGATGATGATGATGATGATGGTGATGATGATGATGAAGACGATGGTGGTAACGATGGTGATGATGATGGTGATGGTGATGTGATGATGATGATGAAGATGATGGTGATGGTGATGATGAAGA
>NC_056717.1:7443598-7454823 GCF_018831695.1 Puntigrus tetrazona | reverse complement strand
GCTTTGCTTAGCTTCCCCTTTAGCAAATCAAGAAGGCGTGATCATGTTATGAAACTGGTCAAATGGTGATCTTACCCTCCTCTGTCTCTCGTTCCTGTCTCTGAAGCATCTGTTGTTCTGGAGGCAGGGCTTGCTGCAGGAGCTGCATGTAGAACTCATTTTCCTTCTGCACCTCCTTTTGTTTGCGCAGACGCATCTTATAGCTGACATAACTCTTGAATCCGAAGCCCAGCGTCACCACGGGATAACCAATGCTGCAATGAAAGAACGGAACAACATGTTACAGAAAACAGAAAAAAAAAATATGATTGGTACAACTAGTGATGACTCAACATCAGACACCTTCAGATAATGGCAACACTCCCATTTGCTGCTATGGAGACACCAACAGTGTGTTTACAAATACAAAGCTTACATTCAAAGTTACATCAGCTATGTTTAATAACCCAAAAATTGGTGAAGCATAATGTGACTTTGTGCATGAAAAGATAATTTACCCCCAAATTACAAGTTGTTGTTTTTTTTTAACATGCAGCTCCCAAGGATGCAATGTGATGGAAGACAGCGAGTTTTTTTTTGGAAAGGAGTAGCATTAACATACTTCAGAACTTATCGTTTTTTGAAAGAAAGTAGATCGCACGGGTTTGAAATAACAACATGTAGCCAAACGTAAATGGAAGCAAAGCTCACCAGTGAGCAGCGAATGGACGGCAAAGGTCTACATGAAAATGTTTCAAATCCTTGAATCGGATGGCTGCTTCGATGTAGACGAAGAGAATCCAGAGAGAGACGGTCGGCAGACACACACCTCGCTCTGAAAATACAACGAGAGAGAGATGATGTTCGACAGCTGATCTCTAGCCTGACATTTTAGGACGTATCAAGGAAAGCATAATTCTTCAAACTATAATGACTTCTAGCCCATTAGTGACCTAGACATCTAAGAAGCTGCGTAAAAAGGCCACCGGCTGTTTGGGAGATCAATAACGTCACACAGGTTTCACGAAACAAGCTCTAGGCCGTAAACAAAATCCTAGTTTGCTGAAGGCACCCTCTCTTGTCGAGACTCGCTACAGGTTGTGTGTCAGCAGGAGCAATCACAGTCACAGCTCAAGGCGTATTGAAGCAGTTTTCAAAGAACAATCACTCGGTGTCAGCGATTCTTTTCCTCCTCTATCCCGAGGTATCACTGAATCGACCCAAGAAAAGGACGTATAATGACAGGAGCGCTTGAAAATCCATCAAAGATCTCTGCCGTTCAGTCAGAGTTCAAATCTTTTTCAAAAATAACAACAACAACAACAACAACACTTCTGAATAAACTACGAACATATTAACCGTCGCGTCAATCACCAGCAAGCGCTTTGGGGGGGAAAAAAATTTAATAAAAAAGCCCACTCGCTCATATAGAAGATAAAGGAACATCCAGAGAGATCTAAATTGTATCGTTTGCATAAGAAAAGCCCTTTCAACATCACCCTCTCTAGTAACTGCTATAAAAGTGAACAGTTGCGTAATATTTAGCAGAATGCTCCTGAACCAAGCCAACGAATAATCGGCAACAAAGACTATAGGCGCTTACTCGCTAGCAAAACTTCTGACGGAGCTTTTCATGCAGCTTTTCATGCACAGAAACTCTGAGAGAAAACAAGAAAACGGTCAACTGGGTTTCTGGAAGCACAAGTGGATACGCATGCTTGACGTTTTCTTTGGTCAGTGGAAGTCAAAGGAGGATTGTGCAATTTACGATCACATGATAGAGTTAGAGATAGAGATAGAGTTTCACGAAATCATTTCTTCTATGCGTTCTCTACAGTTCAATCAACTCTATTAGTGTGTAAGCACACAGCGTTCAAAATTTTTGTACGTTGAAAAATATTCTACATATATATATTTAAAAAAAATAAATAAAAATCAGATCAGGACCAACTTTCTGCGAAAGCAAATACGAAAATAGCATCTGACAACGTCGGACTCTGCGTGCAAGAACCTTTACTTCTAAAATGATACTCGTGGAGAGTCAGATGGAGCTTGGGCGATGTTGACCTACCTGTATGCCACACGTACTGTACCCAGACATACGTGCTGGCGGCGAAGAACAGCCATTGCTTGGGGATGAACAGGAGGCAGATGATGTCTGATGTGAATGCGACACACACAAAGAACACAGAGAACGCCTGTGGAATCAGATGAGAAGTGTAGAGATGATCGATTAAGCCCGTGTAGAACGACACACGCTCAGAGACGTTTATAAAGCTGATTGATAAACAATCGAGCGGAGAGTGAGCCGTTAGTAACACAGAGAGATCAAATACTCACCAGTCCCTGATATCTAAAGGAATCGTACACGCTCCTGATGAAAAGCCAGAAAGGCCACAGGTACTCGAACCTGAACTCCAGCACAAAGTCAGCCAGCAGAACCAGCGCCCAAACGACCAGGAACTTCAGATACAGGAAGGTACTGCCAGATCAAGAGAAATCGGGAGAATCACGGACAGCAATATTGCCCTGTCCAAACAAACCACACATTATTGAAAAGCTTATTTATGAATGAGAAGCGGATCTTGGGAGTGATTTTTTTAGATGGGACCACAGATATACAGCCAGGGTCAACAGCGTCATGTGGAATTAACAGAAACTAGAAGGACTTAGTTGCACAAGGTTTAATCGACAAGAACAATCTAAAAATCAACCGGTTTGCATAAGATTACCTTCATTACAACNATGCCCTGTCCAAACAAACCACACATTATTGAAAAGCTTATTTATGAATGAGAAGCGGATCTTGGGAGTGATTTTTTAGATGGGACCACAGATATACAGCCAGGGTCAACAGCGTCATGTGGAATTAACAGAAACTAGAAGGACTTAGTTGCACAGGGTTTAATCGACAAGAACAATCTAAAAATCAACCGGTTTGCATAAGATTACCTTCATTACAACCCAACACCTGTGGGAAACAGTGCAGGCGACAGAAACGTTTCAATAACGTGACAGCAACATACTGCCCTACTGTGAGATCCAGCTCCGGCTCAGTAGTTCTTTAGTTAGTTTTTGGTGGACCAGCAACAGCTACCAGTTGGTCAAGCCGTTTTATTCATTTGTTTTTATTGCAGATGGTTGAGCAGCCGCAGACTAGCTAGGCACCAGCTACCATGACCCAAAACACATTTGCGCAAGNATTTAGTTAGTTTCTGGTGGACCAGCAACAGCTACCAGTTGGTCAAGCCGTTTTATTCATTTGTTTTTATTGCAGCTGGTTGAGCAGCCGCAGACTAGCTAGGCACCAGCTACCATGACCCAAAACACATTTGCGCAAGCTGGATCTTGTGATGATGGCCATAAAAGACAGCTGCACGAGAACATTGCACTACATTTAATGCTCATCCTTTCGCATTCTGCACTACTGGATGATACACACAAAAGCCAGCATCCGCGCATACGCTACACACTCGGGCCGGAGCGAAGGACCGCACGGAGCTGTCATCTGTATCTGACTGTGACAGCTCGTAAACGGCCGAGCTCCGTTCACAGACGCCATTACGGTGCGGTCGGTGCTCGGGAGCTCCTCCGTCCGTACCTGCTGTGAATACCCTCGGTGATTCGGTTCCGTTTCAACGGGCGACGGAGTTTGCTGCAATCCGCATTGCGCCGCTTCATTCTCCACCCTTTAGATTCCTGTAACTTTGAACACTCGAGGGGAAACTACGTGGCCGTCCTAATACTGATGCGCATCGCTACGCGAATGCGGGACTGTCAGTTTTTGCCTTGCACTAGACACAAAGAAATAAATAAAAACAGTCTGCGTGAGGCCCTCCCATTTTTATTCTGGACGCCTGGTGACGCAACGACGTCGTACGCTCTGCGCTACGTTCCCGAGGCAAGATGGCGGCATCCTGAGCAGACAACTCTTCTGTCTGATTTTCGTCTTTATTTCGTAAAGGTAAGCGTTAACGTTGACGTGGCTTGAGGTTGCGATGGTTTGTATAATAATACTGAAGTGAAACGGTTGGCGTACTGCGCACACGCGGTGTTTTTAAATATAACACTCCGGATCACTTCAACACATGCCTTCAGCCATGCTTGAGCTAGATGAGAAGAAACAACAGCTTGTTAGATATGTCGGGAGAATTAATTATTGCTTGAATAACATTTTTGGGGGAGAGCATACGTTGTGGGGAGCTTATATCTATGTTTATTAGAAATACTTGCATTTGTTGTTTTGTAAGTTACAGATTAGTGTTGATCTGTTCATGTCAACATTCCACTTGTCTATAAATGTACTTTTTTTTTAATGAAACTTTTTTTAACTTTTTTCAAGATGATGTACACAAACATCGCTGTAATATATTGCATATTTAATTAATGTATATAAATGGTATGTATTTAATGTGAGTAGAATCTAGAAATGTATTTCCATGTCCACGTTATCACAACAAATGTTTTTTTAGAAAATAATTGTAACTGAAAACATATTTTTCTTAAAATAATAATGATTTTATAAAGTAATACTGAAATTATATTTGAAACCTGTGATTTGACACTGAAAACAAGATTTGAAATGGAACTAATGAAAGAAAGAACACTTTAAATGACATTCCTTTTGTTTACAATTTCTTTTTTATTTCTAGTTAATAGTTTAGTCCAGATAAATTACCATTTAAGACCTGGGGTCAGTAAGATTATTTATTTCTTTTATTTTAAAAGGAGAGAAAAAAAAATAAAAAATAGTAGTATTGATGTGACGCATTCCTTGTGTTTCTGAGCAAGTAACATCCCAGTGTTAAGAAGCATGGCTTAACAAGAATGATGTGAAAACATAATAATAATAATGATAATAATAAAAGCTTTCAATAGCATGCTTACACTACTTGTTGCTCTTGTTATTTCAGTTTTTTAGAAAGTACATGAAGATGCCTGCGGTACTGATCCTCAGCAATGAGGTGGTCAAGATGAGGGTGGAGGTCAAAAGGGTGAAGGTGCTCCTCATCCGGAAACTCATCCGTCAGATCTTAGTCCTGGAGAAGAAGAAAGGAAGTGAGGCAGTCCTGGAGAAGTTCCGCAGACGAGCTGCCAGACTTCGGGAGGAGATCCATGAGCTGAAGACCATCTCACTTGACAGGGTTACCAAGGCCGCCCTACAGAAGGACATCAGCTTTGAGAAAGTATGCCGGGATAAAGAGGCCAGTCTATCCGAACGAGCCATAGCCCGCATCGCCACACACCCACAGTTCAGCAAGAAAATCCGGAGCATAAAGGCAGCCATCAAAGCCTTCAAAGAAGAGAGAACAAATCCATTAAATGCTGAAAAACAATCAAAAACCGTTGTAGAAAACGCCACGTCACTAGATCAGTCGCAAAGAGATAACGATGGTGATGATTCGTGTTCAGAGAAGTTAAGCGATGAAGGTGATGATGAGGAGCTGAAAGAGGATGAGGGTGATAAAAAGACAGATGAAGACAGGCCAGAGGTGATAGATGGGTTCACAGAGGAGAGCCAGAAGACGAGTGTAGAGACAATAAATGAACAGACCAATCAGTGCCAGAAGAAAGAATCATTAACAGTTGAGGTGAGTGTATTTGAAGTGTATTTGGTGTTTTTAAAATATTTTAGTTTACATTGAGTGCAGGTGATACTATTATTAGATGCTATAAAACAAGCTGTATCCAATTATACAATGAAACAGTGCTGATAAAATAATGTTAAATTAATGTTTTTCCCGAAATGAATCAGCCTCATGTTCTTCCAAACCCATATGTTGTTATTTTGTCAGTGGAACACAAAAGATACATTTTTGAAGAGTCATATAACAGTTTCTTGTAGAGAAGAGGCTGATAGTCACTGCTCACAGAAAATATTTCCCTCTGCATGCTTTCAAATATTCATCTAAAACACGTTGTCAGGTTAGATGTGTATCTCAGGGCTAAATGCCATTGGTGAAAACCATGCCAACAACATTACTATAATCTGGCAAAACTGTTGATAGATGAGTGCCGTTGTCTAGCTTGATTAGTTTTGCCAGAGTTACCATGGCCAATTTCCCTATCCTCACAATAAAAAGAGGCCAAAGTCAAAAAATAACCAGAATTTGGAAAACCTGAATTTGTAAACCTGAAAATCAGTGTTTGCTTGCATGCAAAAACAATACAAGATGTTTGAAACCTGGGATCTGATATTTTTGGTTAAGAATGGGTAAATCTAAATATACACTTATTCAAAAGTTTGGGGTCAGTGAGATGTTTTTATTATAATATTAAGAAATGTTTATTGCGTAGCAATTTGTACTTATTTTTAATTTTTTCAATTTTTCACCACAATAAATGCATCCTTTGTGAACAAAAGGACAAACTGAATGGTAGTGAAAGACATTCACATTCAAAGTAAACACTGGATTTAATTATCTTTTCAACATGCTTAAGCCACTGTACAATCAAAGGGGCCATCCAAAAATGAAAATTCTGGCATTAGGTATCTGGTATCTGAAGGTATCTGAAATGTGTCCAGGATCAGAAGTATAGTATATCATTAAAATACTCCATGTGACATCAGTGGTTAAATCCTAATTATATCATAAGCATAATTGTATCGTACTGTAATAGTAACAACACTTCTGAGAGTAGCACAACACATGAATAGTGATGGGGAGGAGAAGTATTAAAATAAAGTCATGGTTTTTGTTTTATTTGCATACAGAAAGCATTCTCATAGCTTCATAAAATTACAGTTGAACCACATGGAGTATTTACTTACTATGTTAATAATGTCCTCACTATGTTTCTGGGCCTGGGGACCTTTTAGATGCACAGGGCCAGAAAGCTCTTGACATGAGGGCGAGTAATTAATGACTTTACATTAATTTACATTTTTGGGAGAACTAACCCTTTATGGTTAAACAGTTAAACAACTGTGACTCTGAAACTAAGGTACATACTGCAGAAAAAACATTTTGTGTTACCTGGAAAACAACAGAATACAGGTTTGGAGTGAAGATGAGTAAATATTGAAAGAATGTTCCTTTATAGAATAATTAACAAATGCTTTTATTCACTATCTGTGAATAGTATTACACTCAAGTACTTTTTACTTGAAGGTTATTCTGAAATAAATGTCTTTTACAGGGATCATCTGAAACAGTGGGCATCCCAGAGGAAGTTATCAGGATGAGGAAGGAAGTGAAGAGGGCGAGGGTGCTGATCATCAGTAAAATGACAGAGCAAGTGGCTTCTCTGAAGAAAAAGAAGAAGGGTCAGGAATCTGAGTTGAAGGAAAGCCAAGAAAAAGCAGCAGAAATCATGAAAAAAATCACGGCTTTAAGGAGCCTTAAGCTGGATCAGGTGACCATGACTGCANTACTTTTTACTTGAAGGTTATTCTGAAATAAATGTCTTTTACAGGGATCATCTGAAACAGTGGGCATCCCAGAGGAAGTTATCAGGATGAGGAAGGAAGTGAAGAGGGCGAGGGTACTGATCATCAGTAAAATGACAGAGCAAGTGGCTTCTCTGAAGAAAAAGAAGAAGGGTCAGGAATCTGAGTTGAAGGAAAGCCAAGAAAAAGCAGCTGAAATCATGAAAAAAATCACGGCTTTAAGGAGCCTTAAGCTGGATCAGGTGACCATGACTGCACTTCAGGACAATGTTGACCTTGCGAAGGTTTTGCAGGACTCTCAGGCGAGCCCAGTGGACAGAGCCATCGCACATATCGCCACACATTCCCGCTTCATCAACAAGCTCCAGAAGGTCAAAGAAGCCATCAAAAAAGAAAGAGCTAAAGCTGTGGAAGCAGAGCAGAAGAAGACTGACAAACTGGATACGGTGCAGTCCCAGAATGAAGATGAGGAATCGGAGGAGGAAGACGAGGAATCAGAAGAGGAGCCAGAGGAAGACGAGGAATCAGAAGAAGAACCAGAGGAAGACGAGGAATCTGAAGAGGAAGACGAGGAACCAAATGAGGACAACGGTGATTACAGTAAAGAGGAGGGTGATGTGGTAGAGGAAAAACTGAACAGTTCTAACCCTGGGACCCATACGTCTAGCGTTGCAGAGCCAACAGAAAGTACACCTTCCAAGATCATCACAACATCTCCAGAAAGATCTAAAGGGGTTGAAGTTAAATCACAGAAAGCAGAGGCCACTGCTCGTAATATCAAAAGTTCTCCTGAAAAGTCTTCAAATGTAAGTAAGAAGAACCTTGGTAAAGCAAGCAAAGAAACAGAGGCCGCCTTAAAGCCACCAAAGAAAAAAGACCTACCTGAGACCAAGAGGGTTGAGGCAGAAAAGGACAAGGAAGAAAGCGATTTATCAGATGAGGAGGAAGAGAAGGAATATTTCGATGACAGCACAGAGGAACGTTTCCATAAGCAGTCGTCTCAGTCTGAAGAGAGTGATGACGATGATTTCTTTCTGGGCAAGGTTAGCAAATTCAAGAAACGGAAAAGTAGCCAAAGTAAAGTCGAGGAGAAAAAGAGCGAGCTTCAGAAAACTGACAAGGAGGCCGTCAGCAAACCCCATGAGACGAACCTAGGTAAACTGCAGTCTGTGTTTTGCCCAGTGTTGTCCAAATCTAGCGTGTCCTCTCAGAAAGCAAAGTTTGGCTCGAGACCTCCTCGGTTCCAGAACCGGAGGAAAGGTCCTGAGGGTAGGATGAAAGCATCTCAATATAAAGGCCAAGACCTTGGTGCTGACAGGAGGACGGCTCCGTTCAAACCCAACAGAGAGACTTTTAAAGCTGCTGAACAAAAGCAAGCGGGACCTTCAGGGGCAGAGAGGGGGAGGCCGCAGTTTGAGCAGAAGAGGAGTCCCAGAGGTCCACCTGGCAGGATGTCAGACCCACCCCAGCAGTGCCTCCATCCCTCATGGGAGGCTAGCAGGAAGAGAAAGGAACAGCAGTCACAAATCGCAGTATTCCAAGGGAAAAAGATCAAATTTGACGAGGATTAAGAAATTAAATTAATTTGTTTTATTCACCTTGAAAAAGTATTTACTATGAAGCTGTATTAATACACAGATGTTAAACTGTTCAAAGTGATTTTTCCATTGTGTGTAATACATACGTCATAGATAAAACTGTGTGAAAGTGTTTTATTATTATTATTATTATTATTATTATTTGTTTTCCCTCATACAGTTCCAGTTTTTCCAGCTGCACCATCAAAGACTTCCTAAGTATTGATGATATTTACCTCACAATGGCCAGTTTGATATGTTGAATTATATTATATATATACTGCAGTAAATTTTGCCCTGTATTCTAGTTTAAACGTTTCTAAAATTGTACACAAATATTATCTGCCCTGTAGTATAATGAAAAGAACATTTTCAAATCTATTTATGTTCATTTTACTTTAACTAGTTTTTAATTCGGTGGTTTCTTTTGGTTGTGGGTAATAAAATACCAATAATATTTTCTGTACGTTTTGCTTCATGTTTACTTTTACGTATCTGTTAGAATTAAGCGTCTGATATATTTATTTTTCAGTTTATTAGATTAGACTATGTAGTGCACTAAGATTGTGCTGGATATCTAACGCCCCCTAAAGGACAAGCCGGTGTATTTTTTTAAAAAATCCGCCATCTTGTGTTTTCATTGGCTCCGCTTTACCAACACGTCAGCGCTTGAGGGCGGAAAACAGAACGGTGCTGGCCAATGATTTCGCATATGCAAATCCGTTTCAAATATTTCCCGGGAAATCTGAGTTTCGCGGGAGGACCTTTCGCGCGTAAACCTCATCCCCTACTTCATTGTCCGCTTCCTGGAGCCATTTTTCGCTCTAGCGAGAGGGAGTTTGCATCGCATTTTAATCGCTTACATCGGGTGTTTTAGGCTTCAGCGATTTCACTCATATTACATCGATGCATTCCTAACACTGTGCGCTTTCATCATTTATGATTATTTTGCATCCGCTCGCTCGGATTTGAGAGAAATCGAGCCTCAAAGCACAAGTGGGACAAAGGGAACCTGCGCCTCTGAGGATCATGAGAAAGGGGGGTTCCTCGGTCCCAGGACAAGTAATGTTAACAGGGGTTGTTAGAGGTGAACAACACGGTGTTTTTAGCGCGGTTTCCGATCGACGGTGTGCAGCTTATTCCAACGCAGCCCGTATACAAATAAACACACCGCCGTCCACTAATAATGTCTGTGCGCCCGAGGCTTCTGCTGACAGTTTGTACACAACTCCTTTACAAGGAGCGACGCATGGGACGGGACTGCGACCCACGCTGGGACGACCACCGGTGAGTGTCCGCTTTAATTTGGCGTTTAAGTGTTGCACATTCAATCCTGTAGATGTTAAGTCGTTAGGCTAAGTCCACTTAGCCTACTTCTGCTGTCATCATGGCTACCTCTGAAGCTGCTTTATGTGCATTCGGTATCCGGAGCAGGCGGGTTTATCGCGTACAACTTAAATCAGCACGTTTTAGATATCGTTTAACTGCGAGTCGTTTATTGAATGTCCCCAAACCGCGCAACGATGACTGTTTATCACACGCACCCATGCAAGCATGCATATTTCCGCAGTGTAGTCCCTGCTGTTTTTACGATTCAACTTTAACCGTATCGGACAGTACGACTGCAACTGTACGCGACAAGATGCGTTAATGCATTGGTTTTGGTTTTGATTTTTTTTAAGCTGTAACCACAAGAGTTTAGTATTTGTAACTCGGTCGGTTGCCCACTTGCACGCTTTTTAAAGTTTTCTTCGAAAGCTCGAGCGTTGCTGCTGTAAATCGCGTTATATAGGTCTGACACGGATAACGCGACGCGCAACGTCGATCCGATACGCTCTGATAGAAGTCTAGGAGTCCGCTTAACTCGCAAAAGCTTGAATTGGTGGAGTCTAGGCCCTGGTTTGTTGTCTTAGGATGGGGGATGGAGTCAGTTTTGAGCTCGCGGACTCTGCTAAGCCAAATGCTTTGCTAACTGTTGTTTTTATCGTTATTTGCTGCAAACTCCCGCCTGGCATCTGTTTAGAAAGTATTTTGACGTGCGCGAGGTCGATGTTTGTCATATTACCCGAACTTAAACGGCTTATAGGGAGTTCAAAGTTTGGTTTTGTTTTATAGGGACCAGGACATGAAACAATACAGCAATTATGACCGCTTCAGGCTTAAATTTAGATGCTTTCAGTTCGAAAAGGATAAGTGTAAAAAAATGAAATGAGTTGCAAGTAAACAAAAACATGGGTAGAAGCAGAAGGGGGACGAATGAAGGAACAATAACACTGAAA
>NC_056717.1:7434146-7443498 GCF_018831695.1 Puntigrus tetrazona | reverse complement strand
ATATAACTATGTAATATATTTCAGTACTCGCCATTAGATATTTAAGGTTTACTTTTTGGGTTTTTTTTGCCCTGCTTTCCTGTGTGCCCTTATTTGGACATTTATCTCTTCTTGTTTATGGTTGATTGTTTGATTACTCCCTGGCTGTTCTGAGTTCTCCCTGATTGTGTCACTGTTAAAAGCCTGTACTGTTTAGTTCTGTTTGTCGTACGTTAATGTTATATTGTTTCACAGGATGTTGCTAATATGTTGCTAATATGTTGCTAATATGTGTCAAGTTTTATATATATTTTTTAGTTCATTTATTCTAGAGGCACACACCCGTAACACATATAACATACTGACTATCAGAAACGTTACAAGTATATGCCAATTTACTAATCCTAAACCTACCCTAACAGTCTACTCTGTGAGTTTGTAGACATGTAGTTACAGATTCATGAGATTTACTTAACATCAAAATAAAATGTAACTAAGTAACTTCATATAGAAATATTTAGATGCCTGCGCAATGTAACGGTACAAGTTTTCCAAATGTTTTGACACTCTTAGCTGTTGATAAATGTCTAGATAATACATAATTTAGTCATGCATTATATATACTGTATAAACGTTTCATAAATATCTGTATTATTTCTAAACCAATACATTTTCATTCAAATTATGATTACATAATGATGAGTATAAAGAAAGTACCATACGGTAGTTCACCTGGTTTAGCACTGTGTTGCACTTGTGGATAATTTAAGTTCAGTTCATAAATTTTTTGCCTACAATTTATTGTTCAACTTAATTATAAAATGTGTATTTAAAATCTGAGAATGTTTGTATATCTGTGTGTAACTCAAAAGCAAAAAAGAGAAATCGAAAGGGTTAACAGATTATTTGCATTTAAATGAAATTGGCATTCTATAGAATACATTCAGTTAGAATAGCATCAACCCATTCATCTTTTGCATTGGATTTCTGTCCTCCCATTCAACACCCAGTTGAACCTGTGGCTCTACCATCATCATTACACACTAAAGTGCATGAATTGTTATTTGCTGAGTGCCCCTCAGGGAAACCGTAAACCATAATGAAATTTAACCTGCCAGTGACACCAAGATCAGATCCAATTCAACTCACCCTGAACATCACTGGAGCAGAACACTATCACAGCTAACACAATACAGACAAAAATGTAATTCTAATTTAGCACCTTAAGGCATCCAACAAAATAAAAGGTTTTTAGAAACATATCGGATTTGAAAAAAGGTTAAGAGGTTACAGAAACATCTATTCAGGCATTATGCCTGTATCTGATTCAGACTTTTTAAATCTCCCGGTATTAAACGTTCAGAGCATTAAAAGGTTAGTCGTGTGGCCTTTAGGCATGTGAATTTTGACAAATAACAGGCAGAAATTTCCAATTAACAGTGAGATACATAAAAAAAAGACAACAACAGAAGTTTCTCTATTCTCCAAATAATACTCACAAAATAATGACTTGTATTCTGTTTTGCAAAAAATCATCATAAGTTTAATACATGCAAAACATAGTGACACAAATAACAGGTCATCCTGTGTGATTTAGTTAGCTAGTGTTTACTCGCATTTAAAGTTTTCACCAGTAAAATGACATTAGACATAATCATTGAAGAAATGAATAATAATCATTGATATTTTTATCACATATGTGGACGCCAACCATGCAACTGTGTTAAGCCAAAAATGAAGTTTGCTGTTATTTATGAGTTATGACAGAGACATCATAATTAAGTCTATTTTGAAAGGACACATTTTTTCCTATGCCCCAAAAGCTCATCCTAAAGCATGTGCTTCCCTAAAAATCTAAATATTGCCCGATATGTCTAAGAGCTGAGAAAGGAATTATAAATTTATGTAATCAGTATATTGTGAACTGTCCCAAACAAATCCAGCATAAGATAAGATAAGTGACACTTTGCTCTTGCAATTTGCAGTTCTACCAAAAAATTGCTTTGGGTACAGTTGAGATTCTGACTGAAAGAGCTGAAATATCATGCTGCAGAGATTCTAGCAGTTCTGTGTAAGAGCTTTTCCACCCTGGCGCCCAAAGGGGCAAAAATCTGTTCTTTCACAGTTAGTATGCTACACCACACCGAGCAGGACAGAGTCATGCATTTTTTTCAGTTTCAGAAATCAGTGATCCTTGTCCGTTGTGAATGCAATCACATTAAACTTAGACTATGAAAACCTAATATTGTTTACATTAACATAACAATTATTAAAGGTGTCATAAAATGGAAAACTGCATTCACCTTGGCATAGTTAAATAATAACAGTTCTGTAAATGGAAATGACATACAGCAAAACTCAAACACCATTGTTTCTTCCTTCTGATGTAAAATCTCCTGCATAAAAAAGACCACTGAAAAACAGGCGAATCAGAACATAACACCGACTGTGACGTTATAGATCATTAAGTCCCCAACATTTGCATAAAATATACCCAACCATGTTCAAGGCCAGGCTGTGAAGGGGTGGGTTGGTGTCTGTATTCAGAAAGGCACAGAAGGCAAATAACGTGTTAACTGCAAGAGAAAGTATTGAACTATATATTTTCCTTCCCGTGTCTCCTACCTGCTGTGAGCTATTGAAATTGGCTGCACTGTGAAACAGCCAATCAGAGCGGAGCTCAACATTATTATTCATGACCCTTCCAAATAAGGTAAAGACAATTTCATTGTAGAGACAAATATTCGGGTTGTAAAGGGACATGTAAAATAGTTTCTGGGGATTTTTGTTGGCCTTTCCTAAACTGCATACCTTCTGTGTAGATATCAGAGAACAATTTAAAATACAATTAATTCATCCTATCACTGTAAACATTCTTTTCAAAACACTTTTTACTCAGTAATAATAATTTACATGTAGGAAATATATTACTTTAATTTCCACAATCCATCGTCATGTTTTTTCTCATTGCACTGCAAAACTACAGTTTGCCAAAATGCTTCTTAGTCCTGTGCCTGAGGCATTTCAGATGTTAGAGAATACACAGCTTTCAAGACACTCTCTACCCAGGACCAAAAGGCATAGCATGAAAGGAAGTTAAAAAAATCGAGACAGTATAAGAAATAAGAAGTAGAAACAGCATTTGGCATTTGCGAAAGCATCTGTGTATGGCTCCTTTTTAATAATTTAAGGCAATAAGGGACATTGGCACTGAATGCAAGAAATGGACACTGAAAAACAAACATTCTTTGACTTTTTATAATTATATTAAGAGTTACTGGTAATATAAAGTTTGACCTTTTAAACAGAATTTAAAATGCATGCTATCACTGTAAGCCATTTACAGAAATTGTTTTTTACTGAAAGGTCATATTTGCTTGTTTACACATTCATTGTAACTAAGATGGAAGCAAGTTAGCTTCTTGTATTTTCTAAACAAGCAATCTGATAATAAAATCTGATACCATGGGTAACACAACTTTTGATTTATGGAATATGAAAAAATAAAGAACATTATTTACTATTTACAGATATATTGTAAGTTATATGTATATTTATATTAATATATATTTCATATCATCAGATTTTTGTTTCACTTCACCAATCACAATTCAAAACAACTACACTATATTGCCAAAAGTATTCACTCACCCATCCAAATATTTGGAATCAGGTGTTCCAATCACTTCCATGGCCACAGGTGTATAAAATCAAGCACCTAGGCATGCAGACTGTTTTTACAAACATTCGGGGACGCTCTCAGGAGCTTATTGAATTCCAGCGTGGAACTGTTATAGGATGCCACCTGTGCAACAAATCCAGTCATCAAATTTCTTTGCTCCTAAATATTCCATAGTCAACTGTTGGGCTGTATTATAAGAACGTGGAAGCATTTGGGAATGACAGCAACTCAGCCAAAAAGTGGAAGTCAACGTAAACTGACGGAGTGAGAGCTTCATGGAATGGGAGAGAGAGAGCTTCATGGAATGGGTTTCCATGGCTGAGCAGTTGCATTCAAGCCATACATCACCAAGTGCAATACAAAGTGTTGAATGCAGTGGTGTAAAGCACACCGCCACTAGACTCAATGGAGAAATGGAGAAAAGTTCTCTGGAGTGACGAATTGCATTTTTCCATCTAGCAATCTGATAGATGAGTCTGGGTTTGGCGGTTGCCAGGAGAATGGTACTTGTCTGACTGCATTGTGCCAAGTGTAAAGTTTGGTAGAGGGGTGATTATGGTGTGGGGTTGTTTTTCAGGAGCTGGGCTTGGACCCTTAGTTCCAGTAAAAGGAACTCTGAATGCTTTAGCATACCAAGACATTTTGGACAATTCCATGCTCCCAACTTTGTGAAAACAATGTGGAGCTGGACCCTTCCTCTTCCAACATGACTGTCCATAAAGACATGGATGACAGAGTCTGGTGTGGATGAACTCGACTGGCCTGCAAAGAGTCCTGAGCTCAACATGACAGAACACCTTTGGGATGAATTGGGATGAATGAGCAGAGACTGAGAGCCAGGCCTTCTCGTCCCACATCAGTGTTTGACCTCACAAACAAGCTTCTGGAAGAATGGTCAAAAATTCCCATGAACACACTCCTAAACCTTGTGGACAGCCTTCCCAGAAGAGTTGAAGCTGTTATAGCTGCAAATGGTGGACCGACGTCATATTGAACCCTATGGATTTGGAATAGGATGTAACTTAAGTTCAAGGCAGGTGGGCGAATACTTTTGGCAATATAGTGTATGTACAAACAGATGCCATGAAGCTGTCCACTTATACAGAGAAAAAGAATGAAGAGGAATATAAGAAATAAAAGTCACATAAGCACAGTAGGAATGTCAACTTTTCAGTCTATCTAGCAACATCTCTGCAATATTGGTCCAATTCTGAGTGCTGGCCTTTGCTCAAATTAGCCTGGCAGCGGTACTTTCCAGCAAAACAATTTCTCTGAACTAAGATAGCCAAGTAAAAGTTCTGGGTGTTGATGGTTCCATCTATAACTTCAAAACAGTCTTTATAGTGGCAGTACTTGCAGCTGATAGGGTGCTTTTTTGATGAGCATTCAGCTGGAGAATGGAATACTCTAACAATAGAAAAAGTAGTGGATCTCAAAGTATATCTAAACACAGGAAATCAAAAGAACAGAACATACAAATAAAAAAAAGGAACTATCACTGGGCATTCCTAGAACATGTGCAAGTTTGAGCCTATTATAGATTTATTACATAAATGACAATAAGGATCAGATCTGACCTTGATCTTGTATAATACACTGGGGTGATATAGCCTCTATTAATAAACTTATAATGTGTCATCTGATGTGCAAGATTTTTAGAAGCAGTAAAACATCTGGCCCATACCAAATCCCAATCAGGCTGAGAAAGATCGTCCCTTGCCCAGGAGTGTATACCTGGAATATATGTATACTGCAGTAAATAATATAATTATAAATATAATTCAGTAGTTGAATTATAAATCTTGGAAAATAGATTTTATGTGACATATTTACACAGATGATAGATTTTGATAAATCCCTGTCCAGCCCCTACGGGCTCAAGACCTGCCCAAAGAAAACTCGACTCAATCCTATCAAAGGTCTTCTCTGTGTCAAATGAAATGATAGGAACTGGACCTATGAATAATATATAGAAGTTGCCTGATGTTATCGGAGGCAAATCAATCTTTGAAAAAAACAGACTTTATCTGTAGAATTAGTTAGTCCATGAGCTAAAGTTTTAGCGAAGAGTTTTGTATCTGTAGTTATTAAACTGATAATGTGATAATACTGATAATAGGGGGTCTTTGCCCTTATTGAGTAAAAGGGGCATAAGACCTGTGTTTTGGTCTCTGTGAAGGGTTCCATTTTCACAAAATGAAAAGAGCTTTGTTCTTTGGCATGAAGTCTAGAGCTAGTTTCAGTTCAGAGGCCCTTTTAGCTTCTCTCATGTGATGTTCAACAAATTTGGAGAGGGAAAACTGCTGAAGAAAACAGAATATTTTTCTTATAACTGGAAGAAAAATTTTAAGTATATTGTTTTTTTATGCTAGGCTTAAAAGATTTGGCAACACTTCTTTCCCTTCAATTGTTTTTCAGATTTTGATGGTGTATGTGAAATGTGGAGTCATAAAAACCCCATCAAACATTACTTTTGCTGGTGCACTGTTTCTGGTGCAAAATTAAATTCTGGAGCTGAGGAGTGTTTACGAATCACTCTTATTCTTAAGTCTAAGTATAGTAGAGTATAATTACATCATTCTTAGAATTTTGACACACAAACAAAAATTTTACTCTAAACACGGGTTATACATACTGCCCCTGGTATATATCTTTAGTTTGGTTAAGATAATCTTCTTTATAGCGCATATATTTGCTCTTGATTCCATTTGCTTAATCCATAGAGCTAATAATTTACTTGATCTCTTCTCATTAAAGTAGTAAAACAGTTTTGTATGGGGCCTAATAAATTGAGCTCTGTGTAAGAACAGCTTTTAACTCTGATTTTAGTGCATTTAGTTCTTAGTTCTTTTTGTTGATAATACATATTTTTGAGCTCTTGTTCCAATGCCTGAACTTGACTTTCTAGTTCAAATCTACAGCCATTCCTAGACCTGTGACAAAAAGAGGAAAAAGCAATGTACCTCCTATAACACTTGAGGGTTGTTCGATAAACTCTACTAAGGAGGTACGTAGTTGTGAAAAAAAACAAACCTCCATTTTGTCCTTCCAGAAGAATTAGAAAATAGGAGAGGACACAATGTAACTGGGGAGTGGTCTAAAAGAAGAGGAGGTAGTATATCAGTGTTTTCAATAAACGTAATGAAAGCTGGAGATATAAGCAGGTAAGCAATACGAGAGTAGGATTTATGGTGAGCTAAGCAGAAAGTGTAGCCTTTTTACAGCGTCATTCCTCAATTGCAATGTCACATTGACCTTTTTTTATAAAATAACTTTCAAGAGGTCAGAATATGACCTTTTTTTTAAACTGGGATTATGCACAACATTGATGTCGCCTCAAATGATAACGTGTAGCATTACGCTAGTTGGGAAGTAAACTTAAAACAAAAGCACATTTAATATTGGACCGCGTACCAAGTATGCAAGTAACGTGACGAAATGCGAGACTCCTATATTAGTGCAACGGAAACCCGGTTCTTGGTTCTTTTGATGGTGTTGTTTAAACCGTTGACATTACAATAAGAACAATAATTCAAGCAGACTACATTTTACTACATAAGAAAAAAAAATTTGTGGACTTACATGAACAGATCATGGCATCTGGAGCTATAAGAGAACAACAACAAAAACAGAACAGAAAGGCAGTAAGCGGAGAGTAAGAACAAACTCTCCTACCTGCCATCGCAAGAACCTCGCCTGGATACGTGGCCAACATAACAGAGGAACACCCGAGTCCCAAAGCTGAATCACTATCACAGTATATTAAAGTAGTACTCAGCATAGTCATGATGTCAGTCTATAAATCTCTTTCTAGAGAATAAGCACTGGCATCCGTTAACATTCCCGCTGGTGTGCTGTCACATAAGGGCTGAGGCACAGCAAGTGCATGTTGTTGGTCACCATAAGCCTCCACTTCAGTCGGCGTTTAGAGATGAGAGGTTGATCCATGATGCATCACCTTGATTGTGGCAGGATAGATCATGAAGGAAGAGATCCCGAGTTGCGTGAGTCTTTTACTAGACTAATTCATCTTGCATCTTTTCATGGTGGTTTGATTGCCGTAGTCGAGAAAAAGTTTGCGTTCTCAGCCCTTTCTGCTGCTGTCACCGGCATAGACGCGATGCACCCTCTCTATCCCGATCTATCTGTTTTTAAGTGACAGGATCCACAGGGGTAACTGGGTTTCTATGAATCCTAAAGCATCGCTGCCCTCTTCCCCTTCTGCGAGGCAGACGAGACGAATGTTACACTAACAACTTTTATTTTCCAGTCTCACCATATTGTCTCGAAGTGTATCTACGGTTAGCTGTGTTTTGCTTAACTTTACAAACAGTCTGTATATTGTCAAAATTATTACTGATCGATATCTTCTCTTTCCCCAGTAATCCAATTTCTCCTTATATATTTAACAACGACGATCTGTAGCTTTAGCTTGTCAGCCACAGGCATACAGTACTTCATTAACAGGCTCTTTCTGACATTTTTTCTCTGGAGAGGACGGTAAAAGCTGTCGTTTAACTATCATAAAAAAGTAACGAATTCAGGGACACAAATACAAGAAAGTTGCGTTAAGACTATGCTTCAGACTCAAGCGACTATCTCTGTCAGGGGGTCACGTGATCAGGAAGAAATCTGTATTTGATTATTTATATTTACATACATTTTCTCTGTTTATTTTGGGTCACTTGTTTTATCATTCATTGTGTAATTTAGTTTTGATTTAAGTTTGATTTCAGCGGTTTATGTTATGTTGACACGGAAGAGAAAATGAAAGTTTGTGTTACTGAAATTACTTCTGCTTTTCCTGTGTATGATACTGGATGTTTAACATCTTCCATACTAAACTTTTATATCATTGTGTATTTAAATTATGAATCACCCAAATCATCTTTGACTTAATAACCATACAGTCTCAGAAATAAAATGTACAAAAGCTGGTACTTTTTTAAAAGATTCATGTTTGTACCTTAAAGGTAGATATTAGTACTAAAAGTGTAAATATTTGAACCTAACAAATACAAAAGTGCACCTTTTGAAACCTTTTAGACTCAAAAACACATCGCAAGCAATTGGCAAAGATCCTTCTCAACAGACAACAGGCAAATTTCAACAGTTGCCACACAGGGGAAAGCTCACAGCTCTTGGCAAGCACATAGCAAGACATATGGGAGAGCACTGACCTGCCATACCAGGGGCTCCACATGGTCGACTGTAGAGGAGAGGCAGACACTGAGGACAACAGTATGAGACGACGCAGTGAGCACGCTGGCTATGATGGCATCTCTCATAGAGAAGGGGAGCATAGTGTATACCACAAAGATGATGAACAAGAAGAAAGACACCTAGAATCAGAATAAACGAAACAAGGGACAGTAAAACATTATGACAGATTATTTTGGTTATATCAGGTTAGTTGTCTAAACAAAAATGGTTGTATGTAATAATATTATAATAAAGAATTACTGTAACAAGGTGTCCATAAAGAGTTGATAATATTTATAATAACACTGAATTTCATAGGTGTCTCTCACAGAAGTGTCTTGTCCCACAGAAACATATATAACATAAATAGTGTAGCTTAGTGGCCAGTGTTTTATAATATTAATTTTATTATACTTAGTGTCCATTTCATTATTTAATATATATTGGAGACATCCAAGTTATTTGACATATTTAAAATAATAATAATAA
>NC_056717.1:7427268-7434046 GCF_018831695.1 Puntigrus tetrazona | reverse complement strand
TATATATATTTTTTAAAAAAGGCTATCAGAAGTTATCCTGAGCAACATTTACTGCAAACTCTTAAAATAAGAAGTGTTGACTGTGGCAGAGTATCAAGCCTTACTGTGATGAAGAAGGATAATCTGGAACTCTTTTCTTTTCCCTGCTGCAGCACGACTTGGTTGACGTGAAAGCCTTTCTGCATTTAAAGCAGCAGCTGAGCTATGGTGTACACTAGAGACTCTTTGTTGGTTGGTTTCTGACTTCCTCAATGGCTCAAACCACAGAGGAAGTCAGAAATATTTGTTGTTAGTGTACATTCATATCAGTTACTGAAGAATTGATGTTTTTTTTGTTTTTTTTTACCAAAATTTGGAACTGTTTGGAGGAGGAAGTGCTACCCAGAACAACAGAACCATTTATGTTAAAACATTTTAAATACAACTTTAAATCTAATTTCTGTGTGCAGCTTTGTTGCAAAGCTTTTATACCATGACAGTTAGATTGTGCTATATCTTACAATAATATAGTAAAAAATATTTCTATAAAACTGTATATTAAGTAAAAGCCTCCTATATAAAAGCCTTTTTGTGTAAAAATGGACCAAAAAATATTTAATGACAGATCTCACAATGAGGAAATTAAAATGTTTAACCTGTCCTCCAAACAATATGCCTATATGAGTTGTTTGTCCAAATCCCTGAAATACGACCCATCTTTTATCTGCATCATAATTTAGGTTTTGTATAGCTAAGTTGGTAGCACATTGTGTTATACAATGATATATAATCATGTGATCATGCAGTCATGGGTCTATGCACTATAAATAATGGTTTTGCTCTATTTCAGGGGTAGGTTTAGAAGTAGGTTAAGTGTGGTCATTAGTATGAATTATACCTAGTAAAATATGTATGAATTACAGTGAGATCAGTATAAAATGTCCACACATGGCATTTAAAAAAAACACGCATTTTGATTGGTCATGACAGTCATATGTCATTTCATGACAGACAAAACACAACACTGTCATTACTGTTACACCCGCTACCCTAACTTTAAAAACTCAAAAACAGGTCACAATAAGGTGCTTGCACAAATGACATATAGGGTTATTTTTTGATGAAGGACAGACTCAAAATTTTTTGTCCAATCAAATGCTCAAATGCAATCACATTTAGATGACATTGGATATTTAAGAACTAAATTCATGAAAGAAAACTGCTCATCAAGGCATTCCATGGGTCTTTAAAGCAACATCTTTAAGTAATGTCGCTGGGAAATTACTATGCATCTCAGCTTTAACAGTATCATAGGCTAACAACAATGGACTAGATGTTTTCAAACAGTGAGACAGAAGGGCATCCAAGCATCTTAAAAAGCTTTGTAATCTAAATGAAGTGGATTGTACATTCAGAAGCAATCTTTTTAATCATTGCTTAATTTATTGTTTTTCATTGTTACCTACATACAAAAGAGCCTAATTAATTACCTGCCTTTGGGCTTGTCTCATCTTGTTACTCAGGGAAACAAAATGCCCTCTGCAATATTAACACCACGGTTACCAAAAATTAGTGGCAGAGATATTTTAATTGTGTGAGAGAAGAGATCTTTCATTGACCTGTCTTCACACATCTTGAGATGAAGGGAGATTACAAAAAGAAGAAAATGCTCTAATGGATCCATTATTCCTCTTGGCATTTCAGATGCAACTTCATTTGTAATTACCAAAAATGCATGCACTGCTGTGACCTGATACTTGGAAAGGTGTCTTGATTCCCGCTTTCCACTATCACTGAGGATTCCAGCAGCAGCTGGCACTGGCATTTGCCTTTGGAGCCAAGCGATCCCCGAAAATGTGCCCATATAGCAGAACTTTTAACAGTGGAAGTGTTAAGGGGGCCACAGAGCAATTGTAGCAGAAAAGAGGTATGGTCTTTAAGAGAGCTGCCCACTGAAGCATTAAAATCACCTTTGACGTATGAGTAACCTCAGAGCTGTGTGAAATGACAGCTGAAATCACACCGTTCACCTCCATACAGGGCAATAAACCCAGAGGTCTGCAAAAACACACTGTTAAATGCTTTTGTTTTAGAGGCCAAGATGTGTGTGGCCACAAAAAATAGAATAGAATATATACAACTTCAAAGACTTTGAAGACAAATAGAGAATGTAACAATAAATGCTATGGTGTATTATGTGCAAAAACATGTAAAATCACACACAGTATAACACTGCAACATTACAATCTAACAATTCACACCAAGAAAGATTGTTCTTTGTTGTTATCATTATAGATGTAGTGTGGACTTCACTAGTGTGTAAACATTACTGTGAACAGACCTTAGGGATTATACAGGATTTTATAATAAGACTAATTTGCATTAAAAAAAATCCATAGTCCCAGCACTACATCAGTGATAGCTAAACTGGATTACAAGTGGTGAGTGAATGACACAGTTTTGCTGAAATATTTAGTGAAAAAAAGTGGAGCATTTGCTATAAAGAGGATTCAGATGGGGTCTATGTACTGAGAACTTCTTTATCTGCCCTTAATCTGGAACCAAGCAGAGATATTGACTAACACAGGAAGTCATCCCTCCTTACACATCTGACATTAGCGTTGTTTGTCTTTTACCATATGTCACCTACTCCAGAGATACAATATGTCAGCGACAAACATGGAGTCATTTTAACACAGCAAATCATTAGCTCTTAAAATTCTCCATTTGTAGATTATTAAATTTTACACAACTAATGGCAGATGTTTATTTGTTTATTTACTTGTATATATTTTTTTCTTTTCTTTGAAGAGTAAATTATCCATCTTTAATAGGAATGTGCAGAATAGCTAAACCAGGCTTTTGATTACTAACTGAATTCCCAGGTCTAGTCACACATTTACAGCTTTTTGATTAATGTTCAATGTAATTATCCTCATAGGACTTGCAGGTCAAACATGGGGTGGCTCAGACGCCATGGGAATAGCACACATATACTTCATATAAATCAACATGATAAAGGGAAAAGAAAGCTGTATAATTTTTTATAGTAGAAGACTGTAAAATGCATTTGTCAAGTAAAATTTTTTTATCCATTTCTACACCTGCCATAATAACTCTATTGTATTGTGTATTTGGACGGTTAAAAATGCAAAGAAAATAAACATCAGGGCCTTACCAAGCCTTCAGTGCTGATAATTCATGAAATGTACTCCTACTTTTAACCTTATATATAAAAAGCAAGTTAACAAATTTCTTAAATAACTGGGAGAGTAAGAGTGATTCTTAGTTTTAAGACAGCTCGAGAGGTCTCTCAATGGTTAGTTGCCAGCAGGGGCTTGTGATGACGCTAAAGACACACATGTATGTGCGTGACTTTCACGAGAGGAAGAATGTCTACTTACATTTACAGTTACATCAAACAGTTACATTTCCTCAGTTATTCAAACCGAGCAAAGAACATTTACATTACCAAAAGAACATCATAACTGACTCTAGAACGATTATTATATGCTCTCCTATTATTATTAGTTGAGCGATCTACACTGTATGATGAATAAATATCTTACACTTATTTATTTACACATATGTAGAGCAGCTCTGTCTAGGTCACCAGAGTTGATTGAGGCCACTAAAGTGACTCTCTGCACTAGAAAAAGACTAATATTCATCTTGCTGTTATCAGTGCCATCAGCAACAGGCGATATCTCTAAATATTGTCAATACACCATTTATCTCCTGGTTATGATGACGCTTTGTTTCCTTGCCATAATGTATTCTATATTGACAAATGTTTGCCGAATGTGAACTTATATTATGAATTTAACTATTCGATGTCAATTCATCTGTGAATATTCTTAAAAAAAGAAATCTATTTACCGATTGCTCCATGTGTATGTCATCAGCCAAGAATTGTTTTTACATCAAAGTCAATTTTTAGCAGTGTTCTTTAGAGTAATTCTTGATGCTTGATAAATACTGGCCCTGATGGGTTATACTTGCTTGAAAAAGCTATTTACAAAGATGAACTTGTATAAAACAAAGCAGAATAGATTCTATACTGACTTGCCAGTATTACTGATCACAGTTTCAGAATCTGGTATTCAGATGAAACAGTATCTCTGATGTGAAATTGAATACTTTTTTCTTTCCTTCACATTCTGCACATAAACATTTGATCTTTCTAGATTAAATGTAATTTTCATTAAGAATTTTCTGGCCTTCTCACTTAATTCTGATATTGATGCTTTACATGTCACTTCTGGGAGATATTTTAGGAGACATGGTGTTAGCTTTCACTGTTGTGCTGATGATACTCACGAAGCCTGGTGATACACACCAAATTGAGAAACTAGCAGAATGCATAGTCGATATAAAAAACTGGATGATGAGCAATTTCTTCCTGATGAATTCTGAAAAAACAGGTGCTAATTAACGGAGCTAAACTCTGACCAACCTATGCTCTGAATGTCAAATGCAGAAATGTTAATTCATGCATTTATGACCTCGAGGTTATGACTCGTGTAATACTTTATGGGGTGGTTGTTCTGCACACTTGATAAACAACTCAGCACTATCAACACTGCACTTGCTCCCTATCAAACATCTACCTAACACTGCTCAGGAGGCAGACACTCTCTCAGTTTAAATCTAGATTAAAGACCCATCTCTTTAACATATCTCACAAATAACACACTGATATGCTTCTATTATTCAAATTTATTAAAGGATTGTTAGGCTCCATTAATTAGATCAGCCGGAACCGGGAAGACTCCCCATAACACATGATGTACTCGTTAAATCATAAAAAGAATGGCATCTACGCTAATATTAAGCTGTTTCTTTCTTATTCTGTTTCTCAGTTCTTATCCAGATCAGAGTGTAGATCAGATGGTGGATCAGCACAATCTGATCACCAACAGATGACTTGCATCAGGGACCATAAGCACTGTGGACAGATCACGCAGAAACACACAGCGTTTGCATTTAATAAAAAGCGTTTAATATTGTCATTATACATTACTTTCACTCTATTCTCCTATTTGTTCAGTGCTTTGACATAATCAGTTTTGTTAAAAGCACTATACAAATAAAAATGATTGATTAATTGAGCTTCCATTCCATTTGTTCCTTAGAAGCTGGGCTTAGAAGCTCAGTTTGCATACATTCATTTTTGACTGAAGTATTGTGTTATTTCTCCTTCTAGTCACTCTCATGTTACTCATTCCCACTGATCCTCAAGAACATGCCATCTGAGATATATCAGATAAAAGGCCTATGACTGAAAACAACCTTAGGTGGCTGATAACGCACTCGTCTTACCTGATCCCAGGGACAGATGATTCCTCCAAAAAACATAAAGAGGTAACCCATGGCAACCAGGCAGGCCCAGATCACCAAGGAGAAAACTCGTAGCAGCTTCTTGAAGATGGACTCGATGCAGACCAGAACAAAGATGGTGAGGAAAATAGCCAGCGCAGTGGGGACAGTGATAACAAAGGCGACGTGATCCTCGATATCCTGCAGAGAGATTGCAGTGTTAAAAATCTTTAATTGCACCTTCCAACTGCACCTGCACAACGGCCACTGGACAACAGTAGATCAGATAAGCTAGTAACTGTCAATGAACCTAAAGTAAAGTAAATGAAAATGAGCAAATTAATTCCTTTAAGGGTACAGAAAAGGCAATTTTGGGCATAGCCTTAGGATTGTGACAGTTAATCGACATGTGACACCCACCCAACAGTAATACTGGTATCACCGTGGTAGAGGGAGGGTTGTTTGAGTTTTCTGTCTTTTCCTCCCTTTCCTTTGGTTATAAATAACCTGTAAGAGCCAAGCGTGTTTTACTTTTAACAACAAGCACTTGTTTGCTTTAGTTAGTTTGAGTTTCCCCTCGTCCCATCATCTTCCTTCGCTTTTAAATAGCCTAATCAAAAAAAAAAAGTCACATACATCCCACACTATGCTTTGAAGGTGAGCAAAAGACAGGCTAATTTTCATATTTGGGTGAACTAACCGTTTAAATAGGGAACTACTTGATGGTGGGGTCATTTTTAGTGGGGCCTGAAACCTCAGTGGCAAATGCGGAGCATGTGTAAGGCTGGGGAAGGTTTATGTCACATTTTTTGTTTTACCTTTTTATTAAATGGACATTATTGAGTGCACCCATTCAGTCCCACAATGCACAGCAATAACGAGTGTACAACTGATGTATGGTTGAGAACAGTTTGAGAATATACATAATGCACTGTGAGATTCTGATGGCAAATAAATTGCATTGTTTTGTCAGAATATGGTGCCCGCAGCTGAATTATCCATCTATTAATTTTAAAAAGCACTCGTTCTTATAATGCAGTGTAATACAATAGTTATAAATTATTGATTTTTAAATTGCTTAATTATAATTAATAAATAATATATAATATAAGTTAATAATTGAATAACTGAATTATGAATGAATGAATAAATAATTAATAAATGAATAATTTCCTTTTTTTTTGTCTAATCAAATTTGTTTCTTTGATCCCCCCTCATCTCTTACTTTTCTGCCCTACAAAAGCAAAAGACCTTAACTTTTTACCCATTTGTAGTTACTGTTCTCTGCCTTTGTACTGTGAGAAGACACAAAATGTGAGAAGACACTCAGCAACTTGGAGTGCCTCTCAACGAAACGTTCCCTGACTGGTCCTTCCAATTTTTTGCTAAGGTTTATGTGTCAGGCAGTTTGAACCATGAACCACGGTACAAACACGCTGTCCAACATAGCAGGTCAGATCACCATCTACAAGACACCTTT
>NC_056717.1:7417011-7427168 GCF_018831695.1 Puntigrus tetrazona | reverse complement strand
CTTAGAAAAAATAAGTTAAAGAGTTCTTAACAGAACTGTTAAACTTTTAATATTTCAAAAAGTTTGAATAATCCACCAAATCAGTGTTACGTGGTGTAACCAACAATGTTTGCATCTATGTGTGGGATCTAATGAACATGTAAAAATAACAACAACAAAAAAAATCATGAACTCAGTAAATGGACTTTCATTCACTCACCATCGGATTTCACTCTCTCATTATTCTTACTCTCACGTCACACATACTGTTGCATCCTGGACTGCATTTTCCATCACCATTGCACTGATGCCACACACACAGCTGTAATCAATCACAGGCTCACCTGCATTCAATTACACACTCACCATTAAGAACAGTTTAACCTCTCTTCCAGGCCAAACATTGCTAGCATATATCCCTCTCCTTTCCTAGTTCCCTCCCAGTTTCCTTGTTAGATTCCCTGTGTTCTGTTTTATGCCTGATGTCTGGAATATCTTCATTTGCCTGCCGTCTTGGAAGATGTTTGTATCTGATTGGACTGCTTTCTGGTTCCCCCCTACATACCCGTTTGCCACTGTCTGTTTCTTAAATAAAGCTTTGCACTTGGATCCGCGTGTCTCTTGCCTTGTCTGCCCTCGTTACAGTCAAGATCAATAAGCCTCTTAAAATCAGACAATTTGACATTTTTATGATAAGGCCAGGTTAGATTAGATTTTAAATTGTCTTGTGTTACAAGCTTGAAAAGTTTACTTTAGATCTATAAAAAATATGCCTTTGAAAAGGATTTACTCTTGTATCTAATAAAAGTGAAAATACATCCTTAGTGTAATGCATTAAATTCAAACATTCATTCAAAATGGTAAAAAGCTACTTTCTAGTCATCAAGCGCTAAGGAAGCAGCATAAAAAGTGATTTAAATTGAGCGTAGGACCTATAAACAAAGCCAAAATAGCAATTAAAAGCATAATTTGTTGCAGATGCCACTTAGTATGAGTTTTACTCCTAATGCAATGACATTCATACATTTTCAAGTGTGGCTTAAGTGTCTTGATACTTTCTGGTGATGTCAGAAACCAGTGTTTCATGTAATAACCTCTTAATCGGGCTCTTCAACGGTCCAGAACAGGGTGACTTTGATATACGGCAGCACTTTCAAATCTATTTGGTTTGTAAAAAAGCGTGCATTAAGCCATAGCACAAGTACCAATGACAAGCTCATCTTACACTGCATTTCTAATTAACTCAGCCAAGCAGAGGCCAACACATTTTTACAGATGCTGTGCAGCGTGTCAGCGACTGAATTCAATCAAAGCCACTATAAGCGAATCTTAATGATGGCATGAGCTGGTAAGATCAGCTCAGTGTGACGCCGTCATCTCCATAGCTCATCTAATTGATCAACCTTCACGTCCACTTCATCCCACTCCACGCTGTCATTTTCTGCAGTGTTGACGTCAGCTTTATTATTACACGATCTCGCCCAAATCCTCCTTGAATGCTCCCAATGACGTGCCACGCAAATGATCTTGAGTTGGTTTTTCTTCATGTGCAGGCTAAATGGACTGTTGATCAGGAATGTGTTCATGAGCTTGTTTGTGTTTTGCTGTTGTAATTAAAGCATCAGGACGATGTGGGTCTGTGGCTCATGTCCAAATAGTCTGTTCCAAGATTTGGCTCTCAGTGTAATTTGAAGAGGTTAGAATGGGAAGGAGTGCAGCCATTAGAAATTAAATCTCGCTGGTAAGAGGCTTATCATCAGGATGATAGAAAAAAAGTGTCCATTTTTGCCTCGCTATCATTGATTAAGATGGTATCAAATGTATTACTTAGCACATAAATCATTGCCTGATAGGTTATTATTCTTTTCAGCTAAAAATAAGCCAATTAGAAGATGCTTTTTAAGTGAACAATTGGATTAAAGTAAGGTTTTTGTTGAGGAGAGTGGCTTGCTTTCTGATTTTTCATCCGGAGGATCAAAAACTGGTGACATAAATACAAAACTACATAACTGGGAACACCTTAGTTAATGTACAGCAGCACTGCTCTTGCATTTTTTTTAAAAAAAACAGCACAAATAAAAGTATTTCAATTTTAAATCAATACATGTATTTTTACTTTGTTACCGTATTTAGGTATTTGCAAGTATATGTAATTTATTTTGAGATATGTTTACTTCACTAAATTCCAAAGTATAATACTGTCATTTTTACATATATACAAAAAATATATAATTTCTCATAATTTCAAACGGAAGAAATTAGATGTGATTTTGCCGATTATATTCAATGAACCTGTTAAAAAGATTCACCAACCATGAACCAATCCTAATTCATTTAGGGCTGTGCAGTTAATCAAATGTGAGTGTCATGCACATCTTGTCAGTACAGCTCTTTATTACGCAATATCAGATTCGCCTGCGATTATGATCAGAAAACTTGTGATGACAATGTACCACTAATGATACTACTAACTAAATGATACGTATGCAAAATAAAAAAACCTGAATCTGCTGAGAATTTGCCCATAAGAAATACATGAATGTGGACATTAAGTATATAAATAAACTTCCCGTCAGCTGTAGCATTTTCAAAATAATACAATGTAGTATGTTTGCTATTAGTATTAACCTAAAATTAATGTTATCAATAGTAAAATATTTCACCCAGCGTGACGTATATTTTGTACATATGATTATACTATTTCAACACACGTTTGCCCATTTTTTGTTATTCTTTATTTTTAAATACTATATGGTATATTTTGACTTGTTGCATTGTATTTGAATGCTCAATAACTTATCATTGTGCATTCCAGTTAATCTCAATCTAGTTAACTAGCACAATAAAACGGTTATCAGAGTTATCTGTAGTGTACTTTGTCTAAATTCAGTACTTAACTAAAGTAAAAATGAAATGAAGGATTTGAAAAAAGGCCATTTCTTTAACAATGATGCACATTTTACCCTTTCTTTTCTCTTTTTTATTCAGTAATAAAAGGAAAACCCCTTTTAATTAACCAGTGCTCCGTGGCTTGCGCCTTATTAATGTGGCTTTCCAATCAAGTGAACTTTTGTTCTTGTTTTCAGCCCTGTTATCGCACGACTCCACCAGCACTCCATCAATCTTTAATCTCTCAGGACAGTGCAGCAGCAACGCAATCTTTAGACAGATTTGGTGTGAAAAAACAAGATAAGCCTTCAAAGAGGAGAAGGCAAAACTTCCTGCCCTGAACTGAAACAAAAAGGCACGATGGAGGGAGAAACGGCGATAAAGCAAAGTTTGTGTTACGTGACATTTTGCGGCCCCATTAGCCAGCCTGTGTAAAACAGACTGCTGTTTCCAAGATAAGAGCCTCAGCGCTTCAAAACAACAGCGGTCAAACCACAGGAGCATGATGGGAGCTGTGTCACCACACACACACACGAACCCAAGCTCTGCGTAAATGAAAGATGCGGGTCCCTGCGCTCTGGGCAGTAAATGTTACCGTCTGAAAGAATGGGGTCCAGGGATGGTCACAAACGGCTGACTAATTGATAAGCGAGGTCGATGAACTGAGATTTGTTCCGTTTCGGTGGCGATGCTTTAATTAGCATGCTGACAGTGTTCTGGGTTTAAGCCGATGAGGGGCTTCAGTCTGCACTTCTGATCTCAGCCCTCCAAAAGCCATGGACTGAGATATCAATTCCATTAAAAACAGGTGATTACTTGATCACGATGAAGTAGGTTTTGCTTTATTTCTCTAACCTAACCTCTCACCCTTCTAAGAAATTCACTAAATAAAAAGCAACCCGTTATTAAATAGGCGTGGGCGATATACCTGATTAACCACAGACTTTTCTCAAACGGTTTGACTAATCGACTATTTTCTCCATTGCAGCCACACAACTACGTTTGCATGTGTTTTTACGCATTGCAGCTTAAAAACAAGTGATTCAAAGCCATTGAAACATTGGGAATTTTGCGTTGTTGTGAAGGACTTTCGGCGCATTTTGCAATATGCACAAATGTTAAAGAGTTTGATGGCAAACTAAAAATTCCATAAAAACAACTCTCTCCCACCAGTCTTCGCTTCGTACTCTCATCCAGCACCTCTGAGTTTGCCGTGGAGCTGTAAATAAACGGCCAAATCCATGGTTCTCTGTTTGCACATATAGAATTACAATTGCACTTGAAGCTTTCATGAAATTAAAAATTAAACACCCAAATCTGTATTTGGTACCATAACTAAGATGAATTGTATGCTAGTACGTGGAATTCTGGAAGGGGGACGTAAAGATGTGTGCCTTATAACATGTAAAACGGGGAACAAGAAAGTAATATTGCAAAAGTAATGTAAACACTGTAAAAAGGTCACTGGACGCCCATTTTCCATAGGTTGATATGATGCTTTAGGGTCTTAATGAAAAGTCTTTAACATACTTTGGTTAAAATTGATCAAACTAATTTTTTACCCTGCCAAAACCTCACAAATAAATCACAAATCTTTTATTTAACACAAACCAACCACATTAATACTTTGCTAGTCAGCTAGAGATGTTTCATGTTACAGGTCTGTAACCCAAAATGTTTTTTTTTTAAAACTCACTGACGTTTACATGAGAATATCCCATTTGTCCAAACCCGATTTGTTCACATCTGATTTATTTACACATATGAATGAGGCCTGAAACCAATCGGAATCCATGTGATATTTTTCCTGCTTACACGGTCGTGGGCCATATCTGATCTGTGCCACATGGGAGAAAAAAAAAGCGCAACTGGGTCACTTGAACTATGCGGTGTAAATACAGCCTTTGTCTTCCCCTGCACCAGAGTGACACAGCTCACTCAGGGCGGAGCTAAGGTAAGACGGCCTTGTCAATCAACTATGTAAATGTACTTCCACTTTTATACACTTAATAAGAATAAATATATATTTAACCAACACAGTGAAGAATATGTAGCTGTTTTAATACATTTGATTTCCCATTGTATATGTACACTGGGGTTCACCCAGGTTGCATTAATAGCTTTCTATTGTAGTATATTATAAATGTAATTTAATCCTGTGATGCAAAGCTGAATTGTAGGTTTTTAGAGTCATATGATCCTTCAGAAATCATTCTGATATACTGATTTGCTGCTCAAGAAACATTTCTAATGAATGTTTCTTATTCTTACTGTCTTAATATTTACGTGGAAGGTGTACTGCTTTTTTGATAATGATTTCTGGGAGAATAAAAATGAATGTAAATTCATATAAATATCAATCTTTTAAAGCATCCTAAAAATTATTTTAATGAATCCATGCTAAGTACCAAAGTATTAAAAAACTGGCCTCATACCTTTAAACAGAAGTGCAAATCGGATAAAAATGTATCTGATTATGGTGCATCTCAGGCTTGGTTCGAATGAATCAAACTCAAGTTTGTTCCCAACCTTGGTGCAGATCTTTTGGGCAGGTGTTAATACAGCAATGATATGGACCAAAGCAAGTGAACTAGAGGACTTTCCTGGTGTGAATACACTCTCAGTTATACAGGCCTTGCTTCACACACTTAGCTTCATAGCAGTTAAGGTAATTCACTGACTAGCTGGTTTTGAAATATGTAGTTTTGCAATCCTCTAATAGGGAACAACGTGTAAATTGCTTAGCATCAAGTGTGTTTTTAATTCCAAGTCATAGTCTTCTCGTAACTAGCTAACTTAAATGATTCGCTTTTTTTTCTCCACATTAGATTACACTCAGAGAAAACTTCATTACATTGAGGCAACCTTAGCGTTTACAGTGCACTCCAAGCACACCGACTTCAATAATCTACAAGCCCATTACACATAAACACAGACAACCGAGCATCTGGTGAGAGAGAAAGAGAGTCAGAGAGAGAACGGGTGAAACAGCAGGTGAAAATGAGGGTTGCAGAAGTGGCGCTCTCAGAAAACCGCTCTCTCACCAGAGAGATTCACACAATCTGCCACGCAGAGAAAAAACACACACACCCGCAGACACAGAGAGAGTGCTGCACTGCACACACGGGTAAAAACACTCTCACAGACAAAAAAAAAAAACATTTCTGCAGCGCTACCACAACCACAACTGTGGGAAGAGAGAGGAAAATGAATGGCCTCCCAAAATAGGAACAAAACAAAAACATTTTAAAGGGATAGCTCACCCATTCAGTCACTGCCAGTGAAAAAGTCTTCCTGTTTACAATGACTTTTCATTATTTTTACATCACAATGGATGTGAACTAAAGCCTCAAAGCTTCAAAATTGATACAAAAATGTCATAAAAGTCTACTGAAGTCATGACGGCTTTGTTTGAGGAACACATTGAAAGCGCACCTACAGTCTGTTTAGCGTCAAAATTTTTATTTGTGAACTGTATTTTAATTTTTGAATTAATCATTTAGATCGGTTTTGTGAATGGCTTATATGTTGGTCTATTATTCGCTCACAAAAAAATATTGTATGACTACAACATACTAGGAACAGAGCTATGATGCTTTTGCCTTTTTTTGAAGCTTTGAAAGCTTTACTCACTATTTATTGTAATTAAAAGAAAAAGAGTGACCAGAGCATTCTTCACAATTACTCTTTTTGTGTTTCACAGACAAGTGAAAATCAAAATTTTGGGGTGAAATATGATGAACGGTTCTCAGCTGGTATGTCTTTTTTGATGGTGTTGCAAATAGAAATGAAAATACAAGCTTATCGGCTTTTTTCATTTTAAGATTACACCTATTAGTTGCTTATTAGCATGTTTATTACTAGAATATTAGTCATTTTATTAGCACTCATTAAGTACATATTAATGCCTTATTCTACATGACCTTATTCTAAATCCCTTATCCTACCCAATACCTAAACAACAACTACCTTAATTTAATTTAGGGAAAAGTCGCATTTAATAGTGAATAAGTGTTACCTATTCTAAAGTGTTACAAAAAGCACTTTCCTTTTTACTATTGCCAACAAAGGCTGTGTGACCAATCAATATATGCTATTTCAGCACACGTTCATCTCTAACTTAGAAGCCAGCCAAATTTAACAGATGCCAATATGAGCGGCTAACACAACACACCCTCAACCTGAAAACCATTTACCAAACTAAGCTAAGGTCAAATGAAAGTGTTAGGTACCACGAAAACTCACTGTTCAGTCTCAACTTTCAACGCAAAGTCCTGAAGCGAAACCAGTTAAGAACCCCCGAGAAGCACTGTGCAAGACAGAAAAGTACAGAAGAGTAGGTGGATAAAAAACAGAGAGTCTCACCAGTCCGGTGGCAAAAAACACGGCGAGCAGAGCCAGACACGCTCCCATGACGATGAGCAACAGGAACACGATGAGCGGATGCTGCTGGCTCATGCGGTAGTAGGACTCGTACACCCAGTCTGGAGACTTTAGCCCCCCGGATGATGCCACCATGTCCTCCGGACCCTCCAGCAGGTATGCCGTCTGTTGGAACATAGGGTCCGGCTGGACCCCGGAGCCTTCGTCTTCGTCCTCTTCCTCCTGCTGCTGCCGTTCTGGCTCATCCTCTTCCGTAAGGGTGCTCAGCTGCGGCGGCTGGGACAGATGCGTCCCGCGCCAGGGCAGGAGAGAGAGCGCTGCCGCACGCAGCATTCTCCAGCCAACATGATGAACTGAGCAGCGGAGAGCGACTGAGACACGCACGAGAGAGAGCGTGTGAGAGGAGGAGGAGGAGAGAGAGGGAGAGGGAGAGAGAGAGAGAGAGAGAGAGTGTGTGTGTGTGTGTGTTTCTTTGACAGGGTGCAAGCTCTTAGTACTACTGACTCTGTGTCGTAGAAAGGAAGAGAAAGTCTTCAAAAGAATGTGGAGGGAAGAGAAGAGGAAAAGGGAGGAGAGAGGAAAGGGAGTGGTGGGCTTGACGGAGATCCAACATGCACAGTATAATGTCTGCAGCGCAGCACGTGGTAAGTTCAGTGATATGAGTTAATCAGAGATGACTGATTAGACACCCAGAGGAACATGTGTCGCTCAGATGTTGCTCTTTCATCACTCGGGAGACTTTTGCACTGTTATGCTTCACTGAAGTATCAACTTAGATATTTCTTGGGTGGAATATATAAATAAATAAAATAACTATTAATTGAGATTAATTGCATCCAAAATAAAAGTTTTTGTTTGCATAATATGTGTGTGTGTGCTGTGTATATTTATTCCGTATATATAAACAAGCATGAGTGTAACAGTTTATAAGCAAGTTAATAAATCCTGATTCTATATCTATAACATATGCATGTTAATACATGTAAATATTTTCAAAATATATAAGTAATAGGGACAGGTAGAATTGTAAACATCAAACAGAGCAGACAAACATGAACAGATACTTGTGAGGATTAAGGCAGGCGGCAATGTGATACATGTGATGTGCCTGGTCCCTCGTCTCCTCACTTCCTTGGATCTAGTCGTTAACGGCAGACATATTGGAGGGCTCCACTGACCAGGGGAATAGCGGAGGTTGGTAGCCTACGATGAAATGAAAAAGTGTCAGACCTGTGGATGGTTTGCGGCCCACATCAAATAGCAACTCTAGTCCTGTTGGTTCTCACTGCAGTAGAACTAGAGAAACCTGATGAGCTCCTGGCTAATGGTTCTTTCACAAAGATCTTGAGGCACAAACTATTTATCTTGGAGACAGGCTGGAGGTATCTCGTGCTTAGCATTGGCTTGTTCGATTTCGGTAATAATATCCCTTTGGATAGGGTAGACGATGATGGTTGGTGAAATTACATTTTCGGTGTGCTGGGTTCAGGCTCTCTCAAATTGCTGTGACAGGGCGTCTGCCTTAGTGTTCTTAGAACCGGGATGATATGTGACTGTAAAGTTGAACCTGGAGAAGAAGAGTGACCATCTAGATTGCCGGGGATTGAGTCTGCGGGCAGGTCTTAGGTATTCCAGGTTGTGATGGTCCTTCAGCACAGTGAATGGATAACCACAAATTAGGGGTATGTTGTTCCTTTGAGCAAAGTGACATTAAATTCCCGGCAGCCCCAGAATCTATCATAGCCTGCAGTAATATAGCCGCTGTGGAGGTCTCTAGAGTAACCAGGACAGTTAAGCAATGATCTGAGTTAAGGGCGAAAAGGGTTACCTGACTGGATCTTGGCATAGGCAAAGATGTTGAGGAGATGTGGTGAGTGTCTAGTTGCATGGGCTCTGGGGTTTCGGGCACAGCTCTTGTGAGCAGGCGTGGGCTAGTTTGTCGTGAACTGAGGAGGCTGTCAATCTAAATTGTGAGTTTGATGAACTGATCCAGAGTCCTTCCCTCGTCATGGCAGGCGTGTCTGCGCTGCGAGAGTACGAAAAGCCAGAGCATACTCGGTTATTACTGCAGTTTTTCTTCTGAGTTAGGATTAACAATCATTCGCCAAACACCTCTCGGCAACATTGAAGGAACTCATGGAAAAAAATTAAATGGAGATCCACTCCAGCGTGTTTCTGGTAAATAAGGAACAAACAGAAGAAATCTTCCCCTCTTCAGTGATATAAGGTGGTATAAGGTGGGTTGTTGATTGACAAGCAGCGTGCATTGAAGAAGAAATCCCTGATATTGAGCCAGATTACTATCGAACTTCTCCGGAAAAGCCAGACAAGGATTTACGCTGGGTAGTGGGGCTGGAGTAGCTGCAATGACAGTGCTGGTGTATTGTGTTGGAGGTTCTGGAGAAGGTCATTGTAGCACCTGTAACATCATAACAAGTTCCTCTATGAGAGGATTTTGCAGCTGGTGGAGTCTGCTGAGCCTGAGAAGACAATTCATATGACAAATGGTATATCGCTGCTGGATAGTGTAGCTGCAAACTTTTCTGTAATAATTCATCACTGGGATCCATTCGCAGCTTTATTAGGGATAGGTGGGTCTGTTTGCAGTACAAGACACAAAACATGCAAGTAATAGGGACAGGCAGAATTGTAAACATGAAGATACTTGTGAGGGTCAGGGCAGGCGGCAATTCAGTAGCAGTAGTCGATATTCAGGCGAAAGTCAGTAGGCAGGCAGCAAACAACAGAATATGTGACGGGTGATTAGTGCCAAGTACAGGGCTTATGGGAAGTGTAGTTAATCTAATATTCACGAGAAAGTTCCCGCTGATGACCCGAAGAAGGAGTGGCAGAGGCTTTCTATGTAATAATAGTATCTTAATAGTTCTATAAAAAAAACTTCATAC
>NC_056717.1:7413105-7416911 GCF_018831695.1 Puntigrus tetrazona | reverse complement strand
TATATAATTATTTTATTTATTTGTATTTTTTGCCCAAAAAGTATTCTAATTGCATTATCACATGGACTACTTTGACTCATCTTAAATATCTTAATATCTTAATTTGTGTTCAGAAAATGAACGAAGGTCTTACGAGTTTATCCTGTATTATCCTCTCGCTTTTCTCCTTCCAACTCACTGTTTTTCAAGGTTTGTTTTCACATTAATGCATTTCACTTCTAATCCTTATTAGCAGTGTTTACTATGTTAATAAGCAATATTTGCTATCCATCAAAATGACAGATATCATGTTAAAATATAACATCATAACTGTATAAGTAAGACGTAACATAATAAGTGTTAATGTGGATCAGTCAATCCCTTTCATTTATACAGTGCTTTTAGCAATACAGGTTTATCAAAGCACTGTACAGTATCAAATAGGAGAATAGAATTATAGGGATGTATAATGATAAAAATGTAACAATTTATTACTAAATGCAGAGACGGTCTCTGCAATCAAATCGACGATAATAACTAGAAAAGTGTCCCCAACTAAGCAAGCCAGAGGCGACTGCGGCAAGAAACCAAAACCCCATCCATTACAGAAAAAAAAAACCTTGGGAGAAACCAGGCTCAGCTGGGTCGATGACTATTTTTGATTGTCAATGTATGTTAAATGATAACCTGTATACAGAAAAATATTGCATAAATATAGAGTTCTGGCATAAAACTCCAGGCACACATAGTAATACATGCTGTTCACATTGCTCTTCGGAGCAGCAGCAGTACATATGTCTTGGCAATAGATCTGTTTTGTGTGGGGTGTCTGTTTTTTTTCTTGTCTTTATGTGTGTGCATGTCCACTGATGCAGCAGTTAATCCTTATATTCAGCGGCATGTGTGTTATATGTGCAGCAGCAGGATTTCCTACACCCTCAAAGCATTATGTTGTGGATGTATTGGTAGTAGGTACATGCTCTGCCTTAACATTTAAGTTCAAATTTATTAACATATTACTGCTATTATGATGGTTGAAGGTTGAGTAAAATTATGTCCCCTCATGTGTTTATGACGCTTTTGCTCCTGGTTAAGAGTTCAAGTTTCATAATACATGCAAGGATCAGTTGATGTAGAAAAAAGTGAATACATTAAAAAAGAATTCAGAAACATCCATCCAAAGAGATCATTATAACAATACTTGTGCTATTCAACCTTTACATTAGAAAACACTGCTGCATATTTTACATTTGTTTTGCGAATCAGTCAGTAAGGTGTTACAGGTCTTAAAGTGGAAATTAAAATGCAGCTTCATTGCTTTAAGCCATTTATGTTATGGGTTTTATATGGACTTGTTCAAAAAGGTTGTCTTGGAAGAAGAAAAATGGTTACTGATGGCAACGTCTGTGTGGTATTCTTTCTCTTGTACTTGTTGCAAAGCTCACCAGTATCTGACAGCCACCTTAACGGCTAAACAAAGAAGCTGGGCGAGGGAAGAAAGCTATCCTGACATTTGGAAAAAAGCTGAATCTAGAAGCTGTCTAGGGAGATGGGGGTGGAGGTAGTACAGACGAAGGAGTAGGGGAAGCACTGCATGGAAAATACAAGAGTTTAGTCTAAGCCTGTAACATAAAAGAGCCCATAGCTGTGGTCAGTGTTATTCTGGTTACCAAAACAAACAAACAAGCTTCATATCTATGAATTTTCATAGACAGTATAACAGTGGGTTTACTTGTTAGCACACAAGATACAGTGTTGCAAGGCGATGGAAAGGTCCAGTTTGAATCCTGTGTAACTGCAGTTTGACAAAACAGTTCAAATCTGTGTGTCAACGGAAATTTAAATGGCATGGTTGCATCAACAGATGTCTTTTTATCAGCTTTGCATTTGTTAACACTATTGGGTAGGTTTAGGGTTGGATTTGGTGTAGGGGATATTTCCAACACCAGCATTAGCTCTTGGATATTTGAATTCTGAACTTTCACAATACGTAACTGAAGCAATGTACAAAAACTCAGCAATACTTACCTATATCAATGTAATACAAATTTGTGAGACTTTAAATAAGGCTACGTGTTTAGGAGACTTGGTAGAAAAAAGGCTTTGGGTAATCCATGGAACAATACAGTATTAAGAATCTTTACTGAACTTTTGAACTGGGTCATTTTTATAAATTCGGTTATTTTCTCTCGTGGACTATATGCAAATGTAATATAATGTGAAATCTTATTTAGGTCCATACTGAATAAAAAATAACATGCATTTTGGTATTAAAACAAAATACTCTCCCAAATTTTGGCATTCATTGTGTTCATTATTATTATTCTCATTCCATGTCCTGCAAGACTATATGTGGCCACACTTTGCTGTATCATTGTCTTGTTTGATACATATGTACTGTTTGCATGGCTGCTTGCTGTGTAATGCTACTGTACTGCTTGTCTTTGTGTTGTTTTTAAACGTACATATTTCCTGCCTACAAATCACAGAGTACTGCACATTTCCATCTTCATCTCAAAATAAATCCTGCACCATAAGAAGTTTAATTAGGTCCCATGAGAAAGCAGGGATTATAAATCACATTGTGGTTTTGTTTAATTAACGAAACAAACAAAAACATTAAAAAGTATATCTTTGGACATATTAGGCCAGGTACGGCATTGCTGACTCCTCAAACATCAAAAAATGAGATTCGAAAGTTCCAGCATTAGAAGGACAGACTGTATATGATACTTAATGGTGTTTTTTTTTGAGCATGGTGGTGTAAACTACTAATCATTTTCTTGTATGTTNAACAAAAACATTAAAAAGTATATCTTTGGACATATTAGGCCAGGTACGGCATTGCTGACTCCTTTTGTATGTTAATTGACCGTGACAAACATCAAAAAATGAGATTCGAAAGTTCCAGCATTAGAAGGACAGACTGTATATGATACTTAATGGTGTTTTTTTTTTGAGCATGGTGGTGTAAACTACTAATCATTTTCTTGTATGTAAAATGAAAGCTTGTACAGAAGAAAGAAAATAATGCAGGACTGAAACATCTGAAGGAATCATAAGGATCAGTATATGATGATGATTTTTTGATGTACCAACAAAGCCTGGCGCATCATCTTCTATCCCTTTCGGTCTGGTCTTTCTCTCCATCTTTTTCACTCACATTTGCTTTCTCCCTTGCTCCTCGCCTCAATCCAGACCCTCCCTCTCCCCTTTTTCTCTCTCTCTTTCTCTCCCTTGCACATACATACTCGCACACACACTGCTTCCTTTTCACTCTCACTCTGACAGTCTGCAGTTCAACATGTTGCCTGAGCGATGCTGCGCACCACAGTGGAAGCCATCCTGCCGGTGTACCGGCCGCGCACCCCAGCCCGAGCATCAGTGCTCCATTTGAAGGACCTGTGTGAAGAGGAGTGCGACCCTCACAAACCCCAGCCACCGCCCAACAGAGAGGAACACAACGCCAGCTCCATGTGGAGGGAGGCCATGCGTAAGAGGAGCTACTTGCTGGAGAGGAGCACCCGGACAGGAGGAGATGTAACAGGAGGAGGTGTGCGTGGCCGGAGACAGAGGTCCCCAGACTGGCTGTATGATTCGTACTATCGTATGAGCCAGCAGCACCCACTTATTGTTTTTCTGCTTCTCATTGTGATGGGTGCCTGCCTGGCTCTATTGGCTGTTTTCTTCGCCTCTGGGCTGGTGAGTGTTTGGAAACTGGGGGGAAGGTAACTAGGGAAAAAAGCAAAAAAGAGATGGGAAACTGTGTTTGGGTTGGTTAAGGGGGAGAGCAAGAGACACAGGAAAATGTAAATGTAACATTTCTT
>NC_056717.1:7410538-7413057 GCF_018831695.1 Puntigrus tetrazona | reverse complement strand
GTTTTACTGATTGCAGCAACCATATGTCTTTGTTTACCTTATGCAGTGTGCAATCACTCTCTTCAAAGCATAATTTCTGTGATTCACGTTAAAGTGATGAGGAAGCAGCAGAGAATAATCAATGGATGGAAGCAAAGGGAACACATTTGGAAAAACATCAGACATAGTCATGGGTAATTAAGCAAAACGGATTAAGTAGAAACTATTAACTTTTCTTATTTTACATATTCAATTTATCTTATTTAGAGCAAAAAGAAAATCCTTGTGAACTTATTGTTAAATAAGATTTTGTATTAACCTTTAGCTGTGAAATTTGCGTTATACGCAAAACAAATTTAATAAATGCCGTAAATGTAAGTATAGAGCATAGTGCTAGCATCTTTTGATGCCAGTTTATGCCTGTATGTGAAATAAATAAATACAGACTCAGATTACCATTTTAGTAATCAGATGTTTGGCATTTGCTGATAATTAATAATAGCACCACTGATTCAAGAGTTTGAAATTCTACATGTACCATTTGGAGAAACAGAAGCTGTAGTGTGGTCACAATGTCTGAATTAGTTTGGACATGTATTGCTGGCTTTTCCCAGAAATTGATAATCGTTGGTATTTTCATCATCAATTCTGTACAAAGCAGAAGTCACAATGACAGGATGCATGAGCAGTTTGCTGCCATGCTGTCTGAAATTTGTTCGCTTTCCCCTAATTTAAAGCGAGTCATGTTAAAATATCTGGAATGTACAGGGAAATGTCTATAAATTTCACCTGATTAAATCAGCTCTAATGCATTAGGGATATCAGGGAGTGAATAAGTAAGTGACGTTTCACAGTATAACGTCAACCCCTGTGTAGATACACACTCTCAATGCGTGCACTACTTTCTTTCTTGTCTTTTGACTGCCTGACCTAAATCTCATATCACAGTGGCTGTTGAGGCTGCCTTGGGTTTCCGCAATGCTCTCTATGACTCCCATGGTTGCACACATCACATTGATTGTGAAAAAAATCCTTGGAGCACGATTGCACTCTCAGGGCATTTTTTTTTATGATCTTACTCTGAATCCATGATGATTTGCTCCCCCCCATGACCTGTTTTTACTCAGCCTCACACATCTGATAAGTGGCTGCAGGACTAACATTCCCCCTACATGCTTTGTGGAATATAGTAAAAGACTGCATTTGTGGTTTTTGCCAGTTGCAGGCTTGCTCTGTCTTCTCTATTACAAAATAGTGGTACCATAACATCTCGATGTTATCCACCTTGATAGAATTTCTTTGCAATTTTTTTCAGGGATTTCCTTTTTGTAATGTGTTCTTAAAGCTGTATCAATTATAAATGATCGGTTAGGTCTCCAGTGGTGTTCCAGTACTGAATTCTTCAGTGTTGAATTTGGCAACAACATTGGGCATTACAGAAAAAGGAAGCAAATGTTATGGCCGTGAAACTGCCAGATGAGATGTCCTTAAAATCGTTACCGTTGTGTGACACCATGACTTTTAACAACGCATTTTGTTGCACTTTTTAGAAGAGTGTGGATAGAGAGGTGACAGCAGAGGTTTAGTGTTGCTCTTAAGAAAATGATTGCACAAAATGTTGCTTATAATTAGCCTGTGTCTTGCTGTCTTACTTTGTGGCTTTAATTATAGTGCTATGGGGTGACAAGACTTTTCATAGGCATTCTGAGCTCTTTAAACACTGAAACCATAAGAGGCACCTGATTAGAGCTTGAATCCATTTAGATGTCCCTGTTCGGAGTCTGATGTGTATTATGGTCTTATTTTGAGAAGGATGAGTTACAGTTTGCTTCACTAATCAATAACTCAAAACCTGAGCTTTCTATAGAGAAAGCATTGTATAGCATAACACACTTTATCTACATACAAAGATTTTTTTTTTATTTTTTTTTTTGCAACAAAGATTATCTAAATGTCTGTAGAATTAACACAATTACAAATTGTGCCTTTTTTAGGGCCATATCTTTTTATGAAATTGTATTTGCAAAGCCTACATTGCTTGAAATGAATGGCGCAAACAAACAATGCTTTGCTGATAATGGCTGAAAATAAACAGGCACTTTCCTAAAATTCAAATCCTTTTGAAAGTTATTATTTTTAGTCCAAGTATTCTTTGTAGTAGTTATTCTGTCTGTCCATATAACAGATGAGTGACTGGAGCTAAGGAGGCGATGATAAAAAAAGTAGCCATTGATCTGTCTCTGTGCTTCTTTTGTTGAAACATTCATCTTTAGTATTAGTATTAAACTTGTCAGTAAAAAAGAGGCCCCACTTTATATTAGGTGGATTAACTATTATTTACTTTGTACATTGTAAATTAATAATTTGATACAATGCACTTATTGTGTAGATACATGCTTTACTTCGTACTTACATTTAAAAAATACCTGCATGTAATTATATCTGTAATTAATTTCCATTTATAATTACACTGTTGACCCAAGCCAGGTTATGTTGCACATAAAAAAAAGTGTAATTTAAGTTTTTTTTTTTTTTTTTTC
>NC_056717.1:7401154-7410438 GCF_018831695.1 Puntigrus tetrazona | reverse complement strand
GACTGTAAGTCTAGACCGAGTCCCTCACACTCTTATACAGTCAAACAGAGACTTACCGAATGGCGACGAGAGCTTCAGGTAGAAATACAGACTTCATGAAAGGTCACGGTCGGCCTCTTTAAAGTCAGCGTGAAACTAAATTGATCATTTGCTTCTTGGAATGGATAGTCCTACCGATAATAACTAATTCGCTCAAGCTCATTTCATTCTAAATCAGTCTTGCCTATTTTGTAGAGTGAAATTAAAAAAAGAAATAGTTCAAAGAATGTGCTTTTCGCTCCTTTCCGTGCGGTGGCATTTATTAAAGCCTCCCAAAACAAGACAGAAGCACGATAAAAGTGGTTAGTAAAAGTAGTTTTTGAAAAAAAAGTAAGTCGCAGAACTGTTTTCAACACTGATAAAAAATAACGAATCTTTCCTGAGCAGCAAATCAGCATATAACCATGCTAAAAATTCTTTATATCACAGAAATAAATGGAATTTTAAAATATATTACCAGAGAAGACTTAGCTGGGAAAAATACTGACAATGACAACAATTATACTTAGTCATTAAAATGCTTTCAACGGAGAAATGGACTGACTTCTGTTGAATAAACACTTCATTTGGATAATCTACCATATGATGGCTGAACCAGCAGGGCACATCCAGCGGGAGAAACCTTTTTCACATTAATCAGATAAAAGCAAACTAAATGCAAAACATAAGAGAAAGCAAATCGAATTATCACGTGAAGCAATAAAATTGCTTCTCTGCCCTGCGAGCGATCAAATTAAGAACGTGAACATTAACTGAAAGCCCAAAACAAAAGATGAGGAGGTATCCCTGTGCATTTCTGCATTGGCAGCAGAGGGTGATCCTCTCAAAATGGCGGCAATGCCCCAGCTTGCAAAGCGGCATGACATAGATTCACATTCTCTATATAAAATACAAGACAGTTATTTTAAACTGTAATAATATATCACGATATTACTGTTTTACTGCTTTTTTGATCAAACAAATAAATGTTTGGTAATCGTAAGAGACTTCTTTCAAAAACATTAAAAACATTTACAGTGAATCAATTTATCCCGTTTTCATTGCATATCCTGTTTCACTCATTATGGAAGTAAAATGGGTTGATTTTAATGTACATTAATTGATTTAATTAGTTTATGAGCACAAACCCAATACAACACTACCGCACTAACATTTTGAGTGTTTTTCAAATGTTAATTGACCATATTAATAATTCACCATTAAAAACCCAACTTTGACAGAACGCATTATGCTAATGGAAAAGTTTGGAGGGAATAGACTGAACTTAGGGTCAGAGTCTTTCAGTTCTTTTCAATCCGGCTCTGAATGTGCAAGCGAACATGCCTTGATCGGCCGATCCGTGACCTGTCATTATTTTTCCACAGAGCATGGAGGAGCACATGGCCTTCATCATGACCGTGCCCACAACTCTGGCCATTTTCCTCGCCATCTTCATCCTCGTCTGCATTGAATCGGTCTTCAAAAAGCTTCTCCGCCTCTTCTCCCTGCTCATCTGGGGCTGTCTGGTTGCCATGGGTTACCTCTTCATGTTCTTCGGCGGGATCATCTGTCCGTGGGACCAGGTGAGACTTGAGTGACAGCGCTTTCATCGCTCTCCGTTTCTGTGCAATTGTTCTTCGACCTCCACGGCTATCACTTTTTAATCGACCTTTTTATCGCACCGAAGCGCTCCGAATTAAACATTCGGCATGCATAAAACACGACCTGCGTCAGTGCGATTTATATATGTAGATGTGCGAGTAAATTACTCGGATGGAAAGTGCCGGCGGACGGCGACGAAAGCGCCGCACAATCATGCAGATATTCACTAACGCGGTGTCATTTTCCTCCAGTCATTTGCACAGTAATTCATGGATTTCAGTGCGAGAGCTGTTCTGCGCGCTGAATCATTCATTAGTTCATTGAACTCTGCTTAACACATGATTCTGGCTAATGACTGTGACACAGTCTCAACATAAATGCATGCCTTGGAGTAATTATGACAATCGGCGCTATTTCTGTCCGCCTCTGCATCCGTAAAGCGAATCNTTTTTTTTTTCCCGCTCTGCGAGGAGGAGGCGCAGTAGGCCCCAGCCACCACTCGGCAAAGATGGCAAAAACATCCGCAGCTTCGGTCGTCTTTTATAAACAGCTCTCGGGTTGTGATATTACGCTGGCTGTAGGAGGAGAGATCGAGTAAATGTAGCTCGCCCGTGAGTCATCGGGGCTGTTTGCTCGACATGACTTAATAACTTAATAACTTGGATGGGCTCGGTGATCTGGAAATGATGAGATATGCATATACGACATAAATTGGCTCTGGATCAAAGGGCGGCAACATTTCACTAGAAACTACTTCAGTAAAAGCTAGGTGGCACCTACATGACGTCCATTTTAAACAATCAGCCATAAATATGCCACTATTCTGGAGAGGTTTCTTCATGGGAAAGAGGTTGTGAATAACATATTAATGAGTGGCTCAAAGTTGTAGTTGCATTATTTGACTGTGCTCTCTCAATATAATTGATTTAGTAATGTTTTGTTTGAATTTAGTTTTCTTTGCATTTGTTTATTTTTGTTCTGTTTTGCTTTTATTTATTTATTTTTGTTTTGTTTTTGCTCTGTTTTGCTTTGCTGTAGTTTTTTACTGCGTTTTGCTTCGCGTTTTATTGATTTTTGGGGTTTTTTTTTGCTTTATGTTGTTTTCTTTGCTTTTGTTTTGTTTCTTGGTTGTTTTGCATTGCATTAGGTTTCATTTGTTTTTTGCTTTGTGTTTCTTTGAGCAGTTTCCTTGATTTTGTTTTGTTTTTGTTTTTTTGTTTGCTGTGCATTCCATTATATTTCATTGCTTTCCTGCTCCGTTTTGCTTAGCTTTGCATTGTTTCATTGCTTTTTTTTTTACTTTTCATAGCTTTTTTGCTGTTTTGATTCGCTTTGCTATGTTTTTTATTGTTTTGTTTTGTGTTTCATTGCTTTTGGGTTTTGTTTTTTGCTGTCTTGTTTTGAGTTTTTTCACTGCTTTTGTTTTGATNNGCTTTTTTTTTTTTCATTGGCTTTGTTTTCTTTCTTGTTTTTTTTTTTCCTTTGCATTGTTTCATTCCTTTTTTGTTTTTTTCCGTTTTGACTCACTTTATGCTGGCCAGTGGTGTTTCAGTGCTGGCGTAGATTGAGGAGCACTTAAGCCATGCTAAACGCTGTCGTTAAGAAGCTACACTTGTGCCATCAGAAACCGGTATCCAAAACGCAACTTATGGTGGTGCCTTCATGTCAGTGCACTGTCATGTAAAGCTTGGCGCAGTCTGAGCTCACATGCTGTGTCTGAAGGTATAGCTCTAGAGGGAACCAGACTAATGCAGGAAATTCAGAGAAGCTCGTTAATAAGTCTTCACATACGTGACGGGAAGAACTAGTCGGGTTCAGCCGATCTGAATAAGCTACCACCTAATTAGCACTCCGAGAACTGCAGCAAAGTACTAATTAGCAAAGAGTATCTGGATGTGTCTTGAAGGAGCATATGCGCGCTTATTAACGGAAGTGTATGGCAGAGTAGCTGCATCTACAGAAGTTGAAGACTTAAAGAGCTCTATTAGGCGAATGCCCTATTAAATTTCCTGTTTTTACTCTAGCCTCGTAAGCCGCACTCTGCGCTCTTAGTACAGCTCTCTGTGGTTTTGCTGTTTGACAGCCACGTTGCTTGAGCTCTAATAAGCTATAAACTTGGAGTCGCTTTACAGCGCTTACAAGGAAAAACGCTAGAGTCCTGAACTATAGAGTCGCCGGCATGGGTCGAGGTACTACTGCAGATGAAAAGCCCTCACTATTTCTCACAGATGTCTGTAATGCAGGCATCATTAACCCACAGCAGTAGTTCTCCATTAGAGACGCCCGTGAAAAGCCGGCAGCCTTTGTATGTTGTACAGGAGAGAGAACATAATTGTGCTGAGGAATAAAAGGCAGCCGTACTCGCCTTACGCCAATCAGCCTGACGAAAAGACCCCCGAAAACACACACAGTCTCGCGTGCCCTCGTTTCCTACAATTTGGTGTTGCCAGACGTGCCGATTGAAAGCCTTAGGAAGGATGTAAAAGAATGATAGGGAACTAATGAAGTGATGAGAGAGTGAAGGAGGCAGGCCGATAAAAAATAGATTTTGAGTCACCGTTTTAATACTTTTTAAGGAGGAGGTCAAAAGAAAAGGCCTTCTTGTATTGTTTCAGATAAGCTGGTGGAGTGAAATGTGTAAATCAATGGCGATTGCTCTAAGAGGGTGTGAGAAGTGGGAAGCTGCTGTTAGCAGCATTGCAGACAGTCAGTGGAATAAAAAATATACATGTGAATACACATTTGGTCGTTGACAGATGGCATCTGTGCATCCCCACATTTGAAAAGGACCAGCTGCCACTGCTGTCAGTTAGGAATTAATGCAGTTATTGCATTAAGGTTCATTCAGCTTGTAAAATTTGGTTGTAACACTGTAAATGACACAACGTACACATGATTTTTTTCATCTGTACTAATATTGGTACATTTAAGGTACTGATATATAGCATTTGGGGAAAANTTTGATAGCTCCGCCCCACACATACTTAGCCTACTGAGTTTTCCTCAGTGTTGGAAAGCTGATTCGATATTTCCATGGGTCCTACCTCTTGTCTTATCTTTCAGCAGACATTTAATAGGCTACTCAGAGCCTGTGTAAAATGTGTTTTTAAAATCTACAATAAATACTGTAAACTTAGGCTATTTTATTTCCTCCTCTCCAAAACAAATCCTTTAAATTTATCAGTATTTAGATGAGAAATGTAAGAAGCTATAGCTAGCTTATATAAATGACAAGCCAAAAGCAATTCATTCAGGCTAAAACAAAACTAAAACTAATTTTGGGACTCTTGTTCGACACATTTCCATATTAGCCACGTATTGGAATGCCAAATTAATTGATTAGACTATTAGGATATGTAGGCTACTATCAGATCTTTTTTTTTTTGCTGCCAGGAGCAGTGAGTTGATGATCATAGCTAATGTTTGAATAATTTAGCCTTCTCAAATCATGATGACTTGCCTAAAATAAACTCTACAGGTATATAACAGTTCAAGCATATCACATATGCGTTGTGCATTAAATATTAAACCCATTTATTTGAGTTCTCCATGACATCCATAAGTGTGCTTCTCATGTGATAAAAATGCTACTTAATTTATGTTCCATCATTATGCTTTTAATGGGATGCTTTCAGATCATTCCATTTCCATTTGCTTTCTTAATACAAAAGCAGCGCAGACTGGTTAACCAGACATTAGAATCCCAGTAGACCACATAATCTTATTCTTATGTAGTCTTATTCTTAATCTTATTCACTATGAAAAAGCAAACCTGTTAATTGTGTCTTATGTATTTACTACCATCTGTTGCCTTAGCAACCCCTGAAGAATATGCTTTACATATGTTACAATCTAATTTTACGTGATGGTTTTATAGCAATAATATAGGAACACAATATTCTAGATCAATATATCTATGATAAAACTTGAAATGATATGTTAAAATTGCAATTTGAGGTAATGTGAGTATAAACAAATTATGTTTTCAAGCTTTATTCATAAAATTTGCAGGAATAACATGTACTGTATATGTATGTATACATCTTTAGATTAATGAGAAATAACCCATAGCAAATCTGTTTGCGTTTCAATTTGTAAAGTTTTTTGTTATTTTATTGTGTGTCTGTCATATATAGGTTTTTAATTAAATTTAGTTTTAGTATACAGTATATATATTATTCCAAACATCTAATCTTGGTTAACTATAGTTACCTTAATCCAGGAATAGTTCAGATGAAAATGTATTTAAAGATTTGGGCACGCCGGATGATTATAAAATCTTTTATCAACTCAAATAATCAGATTCTCTACAGGGACACATTAATAATGAGCTAAATTATAATTAGACTTGTTAATATTTTAAAATATCTTCAGATTGGATTGATGATATTTGGATTCCTCGCTTTGAGTTGGGCGGTTGTACCATCTATAGTGCGAATTATAAATCTGTGACTTACAGTCAAAACCCCAATGCAAATCTCACTGGCAACTACTGCATGCCTGTGATAATTCAAACCTGATTAATACGGGCAAACCGCTCCAAATGAGATCTGAGAGTTTCACAGAGCTCAAACCAGCTGTGACTCTATTTGTTCTCAGCCCAACAAGTCACGATCACAAAGACTGGCTAGAAAAAGGAGCCATATGGAAAGACACAGTGACATCTGAAAGTCCACCATGAAAAATCCGGCAGCCTAATTTGAGAAATAGGTTTTTGGAGCTTTGTTATAATATACGAAATATATCCATTTCTCTCTGAAATGATTATTTACACCTTTTAACTGCTTACTTGATCTATCGGTTTAATGCTGTATAATGCTTGATTTTTTTCACTCCCATACAAGAGAAAACATTTAGGATTCAGTGGCGTTTAACCTGGTAGAATAAGTCGACTGAATGGAACTGCCAGTCTTAATCCTGCTAGCCAATAGACCAGAACTTTAAGCAGGCATGGAACTGGCAAGCAATCAGTTCATTGGAGAGATTAAGCATTTAACCTTGCCAGTTCCTGAAGCTGAGCTCTGACACTTTAAAACTTTAGCGAAAACACGAACTATCTGTCCAATCCGAGGTGAACGTGCGAGACGCCCCTTGGCCCGGAGCCCAGCGGAGCGTTCTGTCTGCTAGCTGGGGATTCTCTCTCCTTCACAAGCCAAATGTAACCATTCCTGACGGCTTCTCTGATCCTCCTCTGAGTGGAAATGGCAATCGATAAGGCCCAAGACATGTTCTGTCTGGAAAAATCACTGCCCGGCAATCTGTTTGTTTTTTGGCAGTGTGTGTGTGGTCTGTGAGGGTGACCAAGCCAGAAATCCATTAGGCTTTGCTGCCGTCCAGTGCCCTATCTGCCATTCCTTCAGCGCTATATTGAGCCCTCGCTCACGCGCAAAAAAACAGCACTCAGTCTAAAAAGAAAATATAAAACATAAGGTTTGGAATATTTATGAGCGTATTACATCGTTGAAGCGTTAAAAACCTGATGAAACCTGTAGTTTGGCACTAACTAAAAGACTACAGATCATTTAAAGGGGACGTATTGTGTATATTGTGTTCTTTTGAAATAGGAGTGTTTGTGTAAAACTTCATTTTGCACAAACTAAATCCTGTAACGCACTACACGATTTTTGCCGCAATTTCCACAAATTTTACAGTCTGGACAAGTTGACGCTAGTTGAGGAAAGTAAGAGTCAGAGCCGTTTTTTTAGCCGTTTTCTCTATCCAGTTTGAGGATATCAGACATGTTTAATATTTTCAGACGAATTTAGGTTTTTATTTGTTGTTCGTCTCCTGGCAACAGGGCACACGTATCTGTGTGAGTTTGCTGTTATCGGAACAACTTTACAGAGTCAGTATATGTGTGATTCGTAGTGTTTTAAAAATCAGCTCAGGGCAATTTCTCTGTGTTTTCTGGCCCTTTTGAACAATTTAATAGCAAAAGTTTGTGCGCATTAATACCGATCCGATAAATGGCAGCATGTGTTATGTTAGCACATTTCAGAAACCTTAAAACCTTAAAAGCTTTAGCAAGAACTAGGTAAACGTAATATAATGGTAATACTTTATTCATACTTTATTTTCACTATTAACTAGTTGCTTATAACCATGCATTACTAGCATATTGGATGTTTATTCGTACTTATAAAGCACGTATTAATACCTTATTTTTCTTGAATGTATTTTAGGTCCCTTAATCCTACAACCATACCTAAAAACCACCCTGCTAACTATTACTAAGCAGCAAATTATTTTTTTGAGGCAAAAGTTAATAGTTTGCTTAAATTGTTAGTTAACAGCAACCCAAATAGTATGAAAAAAAATATATAAGTGGAGCTTATGTTCTGTTTTTCTTTCCGTATGTTTTATTTATATTCACTTTACTTTCACCTTCATTCAATTTAGGAAAGTATGCTACTCCTCTTGTAACAGCTGCAAGTCAGATTTCAAACAAATGCCTTGATCTTTTGAGATAAAAGAGCTTGATGTGCACTGAAACTTCCATAACTTCTCTGTCTTTCCAGTCAAGAAAAGTGCATTTATTAAACTGAATTCGCATAACTTTCTGATGATGAATGCATCAGCTCAGGAGCACCCGCAATTATTACGTCAATGAGGCCTACTGGATGATCAAAAACCTGAGGGAACAGGATGCAAGCGGGATAGATCATATTTTCCTAAACACCACATAAACCACTGATAACAGTAAAATCTGGGGAATGTTTGCCAAACCTTGTGCTGCTTCTAGCCTCTCTTTATATCATTCTGAAGGATACCAGTGTTAGAAAAAAGTGGCTGAAGTTTATTTTTAACAATGTTCCTGATCATTTCAGTATGAACAGTTTGAGCAACACATTTTGTGCAGCAAGATTGGTTTCGTAAATAGGCTGTTACGACAGGTTACAGGCTGAAAAAGTTATTATCATATAAAAATCTTTTAAAAAATGTATACTATATTGAACTGCCGTGCCGAAACGCAAATATACTACACACATAATGTATAATCCCAAAATTCATTATTTTTAAGTCCATTATTGATGTTGATTCATAAGTATAAGTGTTTGGCGTTTGCAAGGCTGTCGGTGTCAGAATGAGCTCCAGTCCAGCTCAGCATGAATTGTGAAACTCTCCTGTAATGAAGGCCTTTGTGCACAAACATATCAAATTGTTAGTATTGATCGAGAGCCTGTCACTCTCTCAGTGTTGTAGGCGAAGACAAGCAAACAAACACACTCACGACCCGTGTTTCATCATGGTATCAGCTCGCTTTTTGAAGTGCTTGTCCTAAATCTTTATGAAAACATTGCATTTGGTGACTCAGTGTTCATTTAAGCTAAATTTGGAGACATAAATATCCAAACAGATCTAAATCTAAACGTGCAATAAAATACATCCAATCGGATTCAGAATGATGCCTAACTGCATCTGCTTACGTTTGAAAATCTGAATTAATTTTAAAACACCAGGTGTCATCCATGGGTGTAGAATTCGTGTCCTCCTACTTTTAATAAAACGTAAATTTGTGCCCTGAACTTTTTCAGGCAAGCGTGTTATTTAGTGATTTTCAGGGACCAGTGTGAACCGGTGTAGATCTAAATTCAAATAAAAAAAGATGCCCAAAAAGTTATTGGTATTCAAAAAGATTCTCATGCAGTGTTTCATTCATTTTT
>NC_056717.1:7399181-7401054 GCF_018831695.1 Puntigrus tetrazona | reverse complement strand
AAAATACATCCAATCGGATTCAGAATGATGCCTAACTGCATCTGCTTACGTTTGAAAATCTGAATTAATTTTAAAACACCAGGTGTCATCCATGGGTGTAGAATTCGTGTCCTCCTACTTTTAATAAAACGTAAATTTGTGCCCTGAACTTTTTCAGGCAAGCGTGTTATTTAGTGATTTTCAGGGACCAGTGTGAACCGGTGTAGATCTAAATTCAAATAGAAAAGATGCCCAAAAAGTTATTGGTATTCAAAAAGATTCTCATGCAGTGTTTCATTCATTTTTGAAGCTGGAGGGTGCTCTCAAGCAAAAAGTCCAAAATGCACTCATAGAAGTAATAACATGCCAGAAAGCCCCTGATATTGACAAAGGCATCCTGCGATCGCTGCAGCAAAATTGAATTTAAAAAAATTTGAAGACAACATATACATTTTATTACAGTTTACTACAGTAGCCTACCGAAACTATAAAATATACTTTCTGACTTATTCTGTGATAAAACTGGAAATGTAAAAAACATTGCAGCATGTAAACAATAAACTGAAACACGTACCTTAGTGTTACATGACACATCACAACTGTGAGCCATACGCATTGTAAACATTGACTAAAAATATCAGACACCTTTTATATGTCTATCAGCTGGAGTCAAGGCCTGATGCTGAAAAATAGAGTGGCCATCATATGCTACTTGTTTTTCTGTGAGATCTGTCAACCCTAACCTGACTTACTGTGACTTTCAGCAACTATAGCGTCAACTTGTCGAAGCAGGGCGAATATCTGGGTGAAAGTCGTGTAGCATATTTCAGCGTTTATCCTGATCTGATCTCTATTTTATGTTTGTGATCTGTAGCTGCTAAATGGCACTCTAATGCACCGTTAACTCTGTTTGCAGGTGTCGTTTTTCCTGTTTATTGTGTTTGTGGTGTACACCATGCTGCCGTTCTCCATGAGGGATGCCGTCATCGCTAGTGTCCTCACTTCATCCTCCCACACACTAGTGCTCAGCATCTGGCTCTCAAACGCTACCGAAATGGAGGCCCTTGTCTGGCAGGTAAGTGTGTGTGTGTGTGTGTGTGTGTCATTCCAGTTGATTTGGTTCCCTGAAATTGTGTGGGCTGAGAAAGGAACAGCTAGTATCTAAGAATAAACGACGACAGTCTTTGAGCACCAGGATGGCACAAAGAGACCAAAGAGTTTGTCCTGTACAAAGTTGTCTGAGGCACGAGAATATGGGTGAGAGTAAGCGAGTGAATGTGGAAGGATGTTTCTACTCTGTTTCCTGTTAGGGGTTGTTAGGGGTGATGGTGTTTCACCATGACCTGCTGTACATGGGTTTGCTGTCATGGGAGGGCACGCTTCCCATGATTCTCCACTGTCATCCTCGCTGTTTTGTTCATTATATAGCCTTCCCACTTAAATGACACATTTCCTTTCAAAAATAACGGCCAAAAATGGAAAATAACTTTTTCCATCCAGCATAATTTCTGTGATTTCAGATCTGTGTCATTGGTTCTGATCTTTCCTTTAAATCTTTTCTGCCCTAATTTTGAGAGCAAATTTTTATTTAGCTTTTCGTCATAGTCTTTTGAGTTTTAATCATATTTTAGTTCTCTGAATTGTTTTTAGTTTTAGTCTAGTTTTAGTTAACTAAATCTACAGTACATTTATTTACAGTGTAATGTTTTCATTAAGCATTTCTCTAAAATTTCAAACTAGATGCAGATTTTTTGCAGTGACACACACAACATGCCATTATGTTAAAATTAAATAAAACTTTTAATAAAGAAACAAAAACATGGTTTCTTTTCAAGGAAATGGGAGGCTAATAATGTTTACCTTATTAATTCTTTCAATCAGAAATATGTATTTC
>NC_056717.1:7384057-7399081 GCF_018831695.1 Puntigrus tetrazona | reverse complement strand
CGGTCAATGCATAGTTTCATTATTGTTTAATTGTAGTATGTTATACTTGATCAGATCTCTGTGTGGAGCATTGGCTGAAAACAGAAATCTCATTTGTGATGTCTGGGCTGTTTATGAAAAACATAAAGAAAAAGTATAAGGCTGATAATGCATATTTTTGAGCAATGTTGTCAGGCAACTTTGGGAAATTTTGCCGTCAACAGGCAACCGGATGATTCACAGGGAACATGACTGATCTGAAATATCCAGATAGAAATGTGTTACCAATTCTCAATGGGAAAGTGCCCCAGTTGCCCCGTGTATCATCAACCTTAGTTTCATATACAAATAAATTACATTTTAAAATGTATTTATGTATTTATACAATCACAGAGTTTCAAAGGCCACTTTCTGAAACTGTTCACACAGCAGCAGTCTATGCTGGATTAAAATGATTCACTGCATTTTGCAATGTAAAACGTATTCATCTTTCAAACTACATGAATGTGACAGACAATTTGCATATTTACACTATTTCCAAAACGGTTAAAACTAGATTCAACACCTAGCGGTGTACAAACCTTAATAAAAACAGCGCTCTGCTAAATGCACGGTGACGCCGAGCTGAGATATATTCTAAAATACTGGCAAATACTTCCATCTTTATTACCTTCTTTAAAGGGGCAGAACAAAAAAAGCAGCGTATAATATACCTGTTATTAGTGTTTTTTTTTTTTTTTTTAGCTCATTCGTTGTTTTATAGGTGACAGAGTACGCGGGTGGCTGTATTTGGGACAGTGCTATGGACATGTGTCTATGGTTATGGAAGATTTGATCAGAAACCTGCACGAAGCGCTTTGTCAGTTTTACTACATTTTGAATTGAAGTCGCTTTAAAATAGTGAGATAACCATTGAGAAAAGTGTCCGAAGTGACTGTAAAAATCTGCGTAGACGTTCAACGCTGTTTGTTTGACGAAAAACTACGAAACAGTAAATTGCCAATTAATTTAGCAGCAAAGTGTAAGCACACAATGTGATTTTCCCATGCACTGATTGCTGTTCTTGGTCGTCTTCTCGGTTATTACGAACACCTGTTATAGCTCGCGTCTGAACACGTGACTTCAGAGGTTTCCTAGCAACCGCAGACGCCGAGGTGTCGCGGTCCGTGGACGTCTTACTTCGTCTAAGAGATAAACGTGCAGCTTTTGTAATGGACGTATTGTCTGAAGCGCGGTCCAAACCGCTTTCCACGCTGTCGGTGTTCAGCTTTATACCGCCCAGAAGGACAGAGCCCAAAGAAACGCGCTATTTCAGCTGCAGCCCCAAGGTAAGTCCTCCTGCAGTGCAGACTGCGTTTATCGCTTAAAACGCATGTTTGTTAATCAGAATGTCGTATTAAACGTCGAAATAACTTATTCGTGCCACACAATAACTTAAATGTAATTCTAAACCCCTGCCTTACTATTTTTTTATAAGCGTTTGGCTATGAATATGCAAATTATGCCCCGCCCCCACCCGATCTAATAAAGAGTGTACAGCCACGTGTTTGAAGCAGAAACTGTTTTCTAGGCCATTTAGAAGAAGAATGACACATGGTTGTGGACGAGTCACTATTTCTATGTTTTAGCATCTGACTCTAATTCGTTAGTAAACAACTTATGTTTGGCTTACAGAAACCATTTTCCAATACCATGCTAACGATATTCTTACCTCCGCAACTTTACAGGTTTGGTCACATTTGTAATGGTACATGTTTGAATGGTTCTTCTTTAATTCTTCAAGCATGTTAATAACACTAGACAGACATAAACAGCTTGAAAAACTATATATACAGGTATATACACACAAGTTATATATTTACATTACTCAGACGCACTTGGTCCACAACATCAGAAAGCATTTTGATGAGTAGCGTATATATTGTGCATTTCCAAGCGCTTACGCATTTCCACTATAACATTTCCTAAAACCAGATGTTTCTGTTTTTCTCACACTACAGGCCCCAGAGAGGTCTCTGTATGACCGCTTACATCAGAGCACTGAGGACTATGATAACAAACTACACCGTGATGACAGAAAACATGCCAAGTCCCGGGGCCTGGATTTCTTCAGTGAGGTGCGCTTTTTTTTCCCCCAAAACACCACAGAGATCCATCCATGTCAGCTCAGCAGGCCGTGCATTGCGTGTTGTTCTTTTTTTAACAATGCTCTCTAGAGATGCCAATGTATTTCAACATCCCATCTTAGGAATCATCTAGACCAGCGCCCGTTCTGTCCTCGTCTGTGTACGGCCGGTTTTCACCGCTGCAGTACGACTCGGGGAGGAGCTTTGCACGTGTTGCTCACATTCGCTCCGATTTCTACAGTAAGAATGGGATCACTTGGACCGTGGAGGAAGGCTATGGATCTGTGACACCCGTCTAAATGTGTTTCTTACATCTGGTCACATCTGTCACTGCGCATTAGAGTCAATGTCAAAACAAATGTCTGATGCTACAAGCGAAGCAGATTGTTACTAACATCCGTACAATATAATATGCATTAATCACAATATTTTGATGTTACAGGAACATGTAACATTTTGATGTAATAGAAACAATGTCAACATGCTCATGTCATAATTCATGCCTAAAAAGAGAATACAAAATAAAAAATGATGTGAAAAATGTATGAATTCATTAATATTCTAAAATAATTGATATTAATTAGTCCTGTAACTCACTCATATAAATACAAAAAAGAATTGTATATTTTTAAATAAAATGACTATTTAAATACGTATACATTTAAATATATGCATCTGTATTTACATATACATAATAAATATACACAATATGCACACATATGTAAACAAAAACCTTTAATTTTGTTTGTGCTTCATCATTCAACAGCACAATTTTCTTCTCCAAACAGCCCAAATTCTCATTATAAAATATTTCAATATAGTACTACAATTATATACAAGAAAACATATGCTTCAAAAACAGATAAAAAAAATTATGTTAAATGTATTTTATTGTGTTAGCTGTATTTTTTTATTCTGTAACCTAATCAAAATAACCTAACTATAGTTTGATTGTGATTAATTAGAATGCACAATGAAAAGGCATGAGTTTTGAGAACTGTTATTCTTATTTGAAAATTAACTCTTCATATATAGACATATGTGCAAGAAAGGATATATAAAATACACTGTGCGCGCAATACATATATAGTTATAGCAAAGTAGTACATTCTCCTATGACTTGCTTCTATTTTTTTTTTTTTTGTGGTTTAAGACGTTTCGTATGAAGCCTATTTAAGATTCATAGACAGAGACTTTGACATTTATATATAAATTTTAATGGATAACAAAATGATAGCATCAAAACATGGCCACCTTTGTTAAGTGTCTTTATTTTACAAAATCTCTGCTGATTTAAATTATGGATTGAGCAACACACAAATACAAGTCTGGGTTACACAGAGCCTCTGAGCCATCCATTACTTATAAAGCAATGCAAATAATCTAGTGTATGTGGTGCAAACAGAACGCTGTAGAGCTCCACTACAGTAGGCCAACGTTATATTGAACTGTACATGTTTTAATCAGGTCAATGACTGACTGGTGTGTTCAAGGCATTACATTCCCTTGTGATAAGGATCGTGTCATCTCAGTGTGAACGAAGAAGGTTTTGAGATCCCCTTTGCCCTTCACGTTGATGATCCCTCGACAGGAGCACATGTAGCCCAACGTCTGCAAGATCCGCCTCGTCTCCTCGGTAACCTGTGGAAGAAAGCACTCGAGATGTGATCCACTGAAAAAGCCATGAATAATTCAGCAGGCACGCAAAGAAAGTAGGTCAGAACAAGCGTCGACCTGTATTTTCCCAAGCACCCCTGTGCTTTCCATCCTACTAGCTACATTCACAGTGTTCCCCCAGATATCGTACTGTGGTTTCTGCGCTCCGATTACTCCTGCAATTACTGGGCCGTGGTTTATTCCTGGCGAGAGAAAAGCCGGAAACATTTGACACATCCTGAATGCGTGATAAAGTCTGCACCACAAGGCTATTATGAGACTCTCTGCCAATTAGGAAAGGCAAACAAAATGTTGCCGGGTGTAAAAGTGCTGATGGGTCCTGCTTACCCACTCGCAGCCTGAAGTCATTAAAGGAATGTTTGTTGATGACGTCAAGCTTCCCCACCAAAGCAAACGCGAACTCCACCATTGTTCCAATGTGCATGTACTGCCGGTCGTGGTCCTTCAGAACATGAACAGGGCACAAATGTAAGTATTGGCTACACCACGAAGCACAAATCAAGCCAGGTCCTACAATAGATCTAACAAATTTGTACCTGGGCGTATTCTGGTCCAGGGGTCACATTCAGCCCCGTTGCAGCCATGTATGTGCTGCCAATCGTTTTGATCTTCTCCACGCCACTGAATTTGGGTTTTGACAGCAACTGTTGAGAACAAAAGCATTAAGTAGAGATGTTAATGTATTTGATCTTGGCAGACTAGATATGATGTTGCTTCTGCTGGATACTGTAACGAGTATATACTTCATACTACACTCTTTACTGGTATCCGTGGTTTTCTGTAGAACCTTCCAAGGGTTTGTTCACCCAAAATGAAATTCCTGCCATTAATCATTCACCCTCGTGTCGTTTCGAACTCATAAGACCTTCATTCATATTCAGAACATAAAGATATTTTTATTAAATTCGAGAGCTTTCTGACCATCCATATATAGCAAGGAAGCTACTACGTTCAAAGTCAAGAAAGGTACCGAGAATACGGACAAAGGACGTAGGATGCAAAACTCACTTTGCATATAAATGTATCTTGGCAATACTACCACCCCACAAAGATAAAAATCCATTCATTCCTTTTATTAATCTCCCAAAATCCTTAACAGTCTCAATTATCAGTTCTCGTGGCATATTTCCGCCCTCAGCCAATTGTAATCTGTCCGCCATTTTCTCTGTGATCGAGAAGCTGTGCAAGCTTTATTCTTCATGCCGCTGATGCAAAAATAGGCATACATAAATTCAAGAACTAGACAGGTAGTGTTGGGGAGGTGGAGGGTTTCAGAGGAGCTAACCCAGGCTACTTAAATGTTAAACAAGCAATCTTATTGGCTGCATAATCAGCAGAAGCCAATCAGCTGTGATTGCTAGGACTTGCTTAATGAGCTTGCTGCGTTTAGATTTGTATCTGCTGCCTTTAAAAAGAATCAAAAGACATGAAAACTAGTATGATTTCATTTATAGAAGTAAAACTGTGTGGCTGAATTTGATCTTTTGTTAGGACCTGCCCCCATTTTACTGGTACTATGTCAAGCTTTCAAACTAGAACTTAGTTCTGCTATTAAAGTAAGTATTACATAATTGCTCTTATCTCTAAAGCCAGACTTTTGACTAGTCTTATCCACTTTTCTGCTTATTCTAGCCAAGAACCGCCCACCTAAACTGGAAGAGACTGTCTAATCGTCACGTAAAGCAGCCAGAGTTCATTTTATTTTTATGTGCCATTTATGGGTGGATTTATCTGAAACTGCTGATACCACAAAGACTATTTTTTTCAAAGGCATCATTTTTCTCTGTGCAAGTTTTAACATAAAGTGCTTTTTTTAGGTCATTTATGAAATATTCTGTTTAAAACTATCCAAAGGACCCAAGCAGGCGTTCATTACATAATAACTTAACTGACAGGGCTTAGGGGAATGATCAAGTTATCTCAAATGGCATTTATATCTTCAAAAGGGCTTTAGTGTAGCTTTCCACAACATCTGAAATCAACATAGAGTTGTGTCTGCAAGTTTACCTCATCAAAATCTGCTATAATCTCATTAAGGAGCCTGAGACACTCCAATCCCTCCTTATTAACGTCAGATTCTGTGTAAAACTCCTTGAAGTCTGGGATGGAGGCGAACATCACACACACCAGATCATACGACTGATGGTAAAGATCCTGTCGAAAATACAGCATGCAAAAATATATCTTGTGATAAAGACACAGATAGAAGCATTTGACTGGTGTTTTCAGACATTTGGACACCGCCTACCTCATTTTTCCAGTTTCGCCCGAGGAAATGTTCTGCCACATGGGCAGGAAGTACATTCTCTAAAAGCACTCGGTTCAGGTTCTCCATGGTCTCAATCTCTTCACACTCCTTCTTAAACTTGTTCCTCCACAGGAAGTCTAACCTACAGTAATATTCATTCTGTTACAAGAGGACACAGAGGTAAAGAGATGGTACACATCTGATCACCGTATGTGGCTTTTAAGATGACAAAGAAAGCAGAATCAAAAGCACACAAGGACAGTTCATCTTATATTTTCATGGATTTTTTCTTATATAAAGGGCTGCTATCATAAAAAATTGCTTCAATTTTCTCTGAGTTGTAGCTTTGTGTTCCAGCAGACATTCATCATGAAAAAGATTTCTTGAATCAGTGGAAATGGCACCTTGAAAGGCATTAAGTATGCACTGATAGTTTTTCTCACTCAGTCTATATTTGCCTTTGCTTATTTTTGTCTGGTTCATTGCTTTGGAGAAAAATCAGTCCTCGGCTTACCTATCACCTGATCAACCCAAACACCACATTACTTATAAATGAATTCACCTAACTGCACATTTCAAATACAGAGTTCATCAGACAGGCCTATTATCTCGGGACAAATAGCCTCTAGCAACAGAATTAAAAGCACACAGAAAAAAAGTCAAGTCTGACCCTCGGCTGACCTGTAGAGATACTGAAAAGGTTTCAATACAGACTGAAAAACATACAATTCTCTCCATATTGTACTGTGGAAAAACAATTTCTTATTGTGGTATCTATTAAATGCTTTATGGTGTTGTGCAGCCAGAGGCAGATGAGTGCTGATAATAACTGAAGCCTTAGAAATTGGGAACATATTTGAATAAACTGAATATCCTTACTTAAAAGAAAGTACTTAAGTTAAGCTCATTCTGCCAAACACCACACAATAATGATGAACAATGGTTGTGCATTCTGGAGATGTAAAACGTAGGCATGTGATGCTTTTATTTTTGTTCAAAGGCTTTTATTAACTCTTCGTAAAAAATGTGTTACTGTATGTGTGCTGAGTAAATTAGTTTAAATTGTCATTTCAGTGGTGAAACCTGAACTTCATGCATCACTGCTGTAATTCCTGTGGGTGAATTTTTTCTCTCTAAGTACCTTCAAGATCTCCAAATTAAAGTGAATCTTTAGGAATAGTTCACCCAAAAATGAAAACTGACTCATCCTCAGGTCATGCAAGATGTACACGAGTTTGTTTATTAACAGGAAGAGATTTATAGAGATTTAGAATTACATTATTTGCTCCCAAACAGCTGATGAAAACATCATAATAATGCACAAGTTATAAACACCACTCCAGTCCATCAATTAACTTCTGAAGTCAAAAGATCCGTGTTTGTAAAGTATTTAGAAATGAAAAGCCGCATGGTTCTAAAACTAATCAATCATTAAGGCATTATCACTTCTGGCCAAAATACCAGTCTGTAATCCATAATAATATCGCATTTAGAGTTGTTTTCGACTGTTTTTGCTTGTAAACTATACTTGATCTGTANGCATTATCACTTCTGGCCAAAATACCAGTCTGTAATCCATAATAATATCGCATTTAGAGTTGTAAACTATGCTTGATCTGTGCATAATTCTCTGCTGATTCAGACTAGATGACTTTCTCACCGGAGAAAACAATATTATGTTAAAAAATGTTTTAGCTAATTTTCATTCAGAGGTGCACTATTCCTTTAAATCTGTGGATCACATTACAAATAATTCAGCTCTCACTGTTTAGATGAACCCCTCAAACAACAAAGAGCGAGTATGATGCTAGTGTTAAGGCTGAGGATTTCAGACTGAAAGAGACTCACCTGTCTGGCCAGCACAAGCAAAGTGACGAAGAAAATGAACAATGAAACAGAGCCCATGGTCTTCAAATCTTTGAGAACACCCGGTCTGAGGAGGGGAGCAGACAGAAACATAAACCTTAAAAGTCAAGAAGACACAAAAATGAATAAAGTATTGTGTTTTGAGTAGGATATGGGCCATATGGTCGAACCATATATGGATTCATTATGTCATAGGCATGAAGTATAGGTATAAACTTATCATAATGTTGCATAAGCAGTGGCAGTGGCCAATATGACCTATTCCTTAATCCGTTCAGAAATGCTTAATGATGGCAAGGAAATGGTAAAAACAATAAAAGGAACAAAGGAAGAATAATACAACAGGAAAAAATAATTAAGAGAGAAATGCAATAGACTGCTGTTTAAAAATGTTTTTCCGTCCTACGCAGTCAAGTCCTCTAAAAAGACTAATCCAAACAAAGCCTGCCATCTCAGCAGCAGCACCTGTCACTCATAATCCCTGGAGATACTGAGAGACCTACTGGAAAAAATTGGCTCTGCGGTTACCAGATGTATTCATATGGCAAAATTCTTCCTTCTTTTACTGTGTGTGTACAGTGGAAATATTGAAGTGTCATCTCCAAATAAATAAAAATACAGATTTTTTTTTGTGACAACTTTTTGGGGCCGGTGTATGTGGGAGTCCAGTACCGGTCCGGCTGCTTGGTCTTGTAGAGGTTCATGCTGTAACTATCCAGTATGGAGGCGTGGGTCTGAAGAATGATGATATTATAACCCACTACAGCAGCAAGCATGATAATCATCTTCAGCTCATAGTTTATCCTCAGGAACACGGAGCATGAGATCAATCCCAGAATGCAGCTGTAGATGAAATACTGCCGGGGCAGAGAGAGACAGTCAGATTCACATCTGTACATTTATCAGGGTCAATCAGTATCAATGAAAAAAGAGCTATTAGGCTTGAGTTTAAAATTCTACGTATTTAATAACAGAAGCCTGAAATGTTACATATGGATGTTACTAAGAAATCCAAAAAGTCTTTTTTTCCAACCAATGTACTGTATCTTTCTAGGAAAACGCTTGAGGATGCTTTTGTTCACCAACAGATAAGCAGTCATGTATAGCTCTCAGTGGATAACTGTATTTTCCAGTATATTTTTCAGTTGGGAAATGTCACTACAGAGTCGCCATACATAATCACGCACAGCATAAAGTGACTGATGTATGCGTGAGACAAATTGGTTTATTTCATGACACTCAGAATTCTTTGCGAGTCAGTTTCTGTTAAAAGCAGATACAAATAATTTTTTTTTAAACAGGCTTCTCAGCACGGAATTTACAATATGCTTTCATGTGGGTTGTAAATAAAAGGTTATTCGGCTCACTCTTTTCTGAGAAGCAAATTACAGAGATTTGTGGGCAAAAGGCATGAGATAAGATTCGTTGCAACTTACTGGCAAGTAGAACTTGTTTGTAATTTGACCATATGTACCATTCATACTGCTGTTGGAAAAGTTTTGTGGAGAAGGTGCTACCATCCGGTCTTCGTCTAAGAAGAACTTAAAACCCAACAGATGGAGAAAACAAAATTTAGAGCATTACAGCAGAAAGACACCGTCATTCTTAACTAAACACATCTGTTGCATTTTGTAACAAATATGTTTCATAGAAGTTGAAAATTGTGTAAAAAACACTTTTTTTTTACAAGTGCAAAATTCAACAAAAAATCAATGAGCTGCAAGCAGATGGGAAAGCAGAGATGACCAATTGCCAAACTTGGCACAATAGAAGCTTCTGTGGTTACAGTTTTTTGTCTAGTTGGTATAAGATTTAATTGAAAAGATGCTGAGATGTTTGAAGCATGTGGATATGTGGAGTATGTGGCTACTTAAATTTGTTTATTATTGAAATACAGTGGACCAAAAATGTTTTGACATTTAAGCCACAATTACAAATGCGTGACTGTCACTGCAAGAGAACAAAATATCAAAGTTATAACAAGCCCAGCTAAACAGTGTAACATTTGATCTTAGTGTGTGAAACTAAAACACAGTCCTCTTCTGTTTCTCTACCAAAGGGATAACCAATCACTTAAGCTCAGCGATAACATCATTAGATCCATACAGGACCAGAGCCATGATACTGTGACGCTAACTGTAATGACGAATCCAATCAGACAGCTGACACTAACTCTACTCTGCCCTTTACTGTGAATCGCCACAGGTTCCAGAACTAAAGCCCTCCAACTGGACCAAAAACTAATGACTGATTTATAAGCCAACTGCATAAAAGAATATACATGCAATATATTTTGTAAATACTGATATAGAAGGTAAAAGGCCTTTATATAACCTGTCTTTATTTTGCAGTCTTCAACCAAGCAAATCACCTCCTGGTCTAAGCTCTCAAAGCTGGGCATGGTAAGAGCTAACCTGTACCACCACACATGTTCACATCACATTATTTTGTGAAGTTAAATTGCCTATATTACAATAACTACCTGCGAGGTTCCTCAGGATTCGGTACTTGGTCTCCTTCTATTTACTATATTCACTAAAACTTATAAAAGAGCTTTAATAGTGCATTGATATTTTGTAATACCATTTGGGGAAAATATCCTCTTTTTCAGGTTCTGCAGGTCACAAGAGGTTTGAAAAAGAATAAAACATTGGTCTCAAACTCAAATCCTGAAGGGCCACATCTCTGCACGGTTTAGCTCCAACCCTTAATCAAACACACCTGATCCAGCGAATCAAGCTCTTCAGGATCCCTAGAAACTTCCAAACAGGTGTGATTTGGAGATGGTTGGAGCTAAACTGTGCAAAGCTATGGCCCTCCAGGAACTGAGCTTGAGACCAATGGATTAAAGTATTACCCAAAGTTTACTGTTATTTCTAAAGAGTTCCCTGAATTACTGGGCCATAAAGCCAGCGGGCTGTTCACGATGAGCAAGCACAGAACATTCTTTTTATAACACGCTCAATAATAACAAATATATTTGAATCTAATAAATGTCAGTCATTTTAAAAGCACTCCAATCTAGCTGATAGACCAGGTATTAAGTAGTAGTGATGCTCACCATGTTGAACACGGCCATGACTAGGATAAGTGCAGTGGTTGCCATGGTGAGCGCAAGTCGTATCCAGGGCTTGTTGGTGATGACTTTAGAGGAGCTGGGGAGCCAGGGCATTGTGCAGGAGACTGCTTTGCCCCATTGCTACGGCAACAAGAGAAATGTAAAAAAAAAACAAGCTTAACTCCCACCAACGTCATTAGCATATCCGCTTCTCTTCCAAATGCTCAAGGTTATGATTGTGACCCACAAGTCAGAGACACATTAATAAACATAACTTCACAGTGAGCGAATATATAACACAAAAATCATCTATATCAACTTGAAAGAGGAAGTCAGCATAAAACGTCATTCACAACCCATTTTATTTCCATAATTTCCATAAAAATGCAATTGACTAAATTAAGCACTTCTTCCCTTCTGAAACATAGCTGGTATGGGGGTTTTCCCCCTGTGGAGTCTTTCATTGTTTGTGTTTTCAATTAGTTTTTTCAATAAGATTACAATTTAGCATCAACTGCCAACCCATTTTCAGGGGTTTTGAAGAAGGCTAAAAAAAAACCCCAAGGTGATTGTTTTGCACAGAGAAAACAGTAGGTTTTGAAATTTGACACGAGGGTGACTAAATAGGGACAGAATATTAATCTGCAAAACAAACTATCAATTCAAGCTAAATGTAAACTGAATGAAAACAGATCAAACTCTTTTTATCTGAAATAAGACTTTGCGGCCTTGAAGAAACATCTATTTGTAAAACTCACCTTGTACTGATTGCAGTACTAATAGAGGGGCTGTGTAACCTTTAGTAGTTTATGCTGCATTGTCAGGAGCTGCCGTGGAACAGCACTTTACAAAACACTTAACCTAGACCCTGTGCAAGAATGCTTTGGGTTTAAATTAAAAAGAAGCAAAAGAGGTAGAGAAACCCTCTCACCAATCTATCATGCGTCAAGTTGCATCATCTATACAAAAAATAGCTTTCGATATTTAAACACAGTACTGCTACTGGATAACCTTAACCCCTCTTTTATATTTGTAAATCTGTGGGCCGAATGTGAACTCTAACCTCAGATAAATGGGAAACAAAACTGAGAAAGACTCTTAACTAAACTCCATAGAGCTCCAGGCACTTATGACTTTTGACGGTTGTCTGTGAAACCAAAAGAGTGAGCGCTAGAGTTTTATAAAAATGGCCACGCAATCCCCAAACCCATAAGGGCTTTAGTTTACAGCATGAAAAAGAAACAACAAACAGCTCAGTAAAAAGTATCATCATTCAAGCTTCTTTTCTTCTGACACAAAAACATAAAAAGAGAAGGGTTTGGGGACTAAAGCAATGTCACCCTTCAATGTGGCCTATTTTTTTTAACCATCATGAATTCTGAATCTTCAGCTGAAACGGTTTGGTTAATTAATGGACAAATCAAGGCTAGCTAGTGGGTGAATGTCATAAAAACCCTTCAAGATCTATAAAAGGTCATGTCTTCTAAAAATATAACAAATAATGCCTCAATATACAGAAAAACACGTTACGCTAATCATACTAGGAATTTCACATAGCGTACGAGCTTCAATCTGTCAAAGCCTCCCGCCAAATACTGAAGCCTATTTTTAAAATTAATAATTATAGCATTGTGATGGTTTTGCATTATGACCCCAAATTCCAATGATCATTTTTTCAGTAGTTCTTAGCAATCTCAAAGTTCATACTCAATAGACTCTCGGTATGGAAATGTAATAATACAGTAATACAATGATTTTGTAACGTAGAAGCAAAATAAATGTAAAAAGAAAATAATGCAGTATAACAAATACTAACATGACGCACACTGCTGTTCAAAAAGCTCTGGGGATGGCAAGATGTTTTTGAAAAGAGGTCTTTTACATTTTCTAAAGAGTCCGGACAAAAGGGCTGCATTCATTCATTCCTGCGATGCAAAGTTGAATTTTCAGCATAATTACACCAGTTTTCCGTGTCACATGATCCTATGATCCAGATATCTTTCTAATATGCTGATCTGATCCTTGAGAAGAATTCATATTATTTGCAATGTTGAAAACAGCTGTGCTGCAATACATTTTTTATGATTCTGAGAGTTCAAAAGAACAGCATTTATTTAAATTATGAAGCAATGTTTTTTTCCATATAAAAGTCACACTGAACATTAGTTTAGAAATATAATTTAAATAATATCTGCTTGAAATTAATTAATATTACAATACGATAAACCTTAGCGGTCATAAAAAAGGCTTAATTTTCTTCTGATTTCATGGTGGAATACGACCAGAACATGTTCTTGACAGATTTCCCATGAGTGAATCTACTGGCCTTTGAATATTGAATAAGCCATTTCGCTCTAAGCTTTCATAATATATTAAAGAAGAAAGAGCAGGAGAAAGAAAATAGAGAGACATACAGCTGACATTTACTTAAGCCATTTATGTTCCACAGGTCCAAAGTAGCTGGTAATTTGATTATAGACGACGCTCTCTAAGAGCAGCGAAAGAGTGTTGTTCCTGGGGTTAAAACAAGGAAATTTCAATCTTGTTTTGATATGGTGTTTTTTCCTCCCGGTATGGCATTTCTCTAACAAGATGAGGGTCTGAAATGTGCAGAAACCTCGATTTATTAAATGGCATTTCAGTACACAGTTATTTCCTCCATGGAAAATGGAAAAATATGTAAGGTATGTCAACATCTGACTAGACTGAACAGACAAGCCCACCTGCCTCATTCACTGACAATCCACTCCCCAAAGAAAGCTGCTTCACACTTCTACAAGTGCAAGCGGCACTTACCAGTATGTGACCAGCAAAACAAATGGCGAGGATCAAGGCGAGCAGCAGGAAGGCCGTCCCGAACGAAACTCCAAGAACGGTGGTTCTGCGAGAGACAAAATCGTCACAGATACTCCAAAGCCGCATGCCTGCTATAGTTTGCGTCCCACAGCGTATTTATGTTTTTATTTAGCTTCGATTGCACTCATTTTAGTACTTCAAATTAAAGCAATTATATGTTTTATCAGAATAATTTAGAGTTCTCATAGAACAAACGGTGTGGGGCAAAATAGATGCTGAAATGTAGGGCTTTGGGGTTGGCAAAGTCTAGAGAATGTAAATAAACCCAAAGGAGCATAACATACTTTAATGGCTTTTTGAATATAGGAACAAAAGCATTTAGTTCTTGTCTTTGTGGCGCCATATCTCACTATAAATGTGATATAAAATCGATGTCAGGAACAGAGAACCCGGCATGAGAGAAAGCGTTGTGCTCCCGGCTTTTGTGAATGTGTTCTCGGTCACCGTGAGAAGTAAATTAGGGGGACGTCTTGCATAGATTTTTCTGTCTGACTTCATACAAAAGGGAGACATCATTTCCAAACCAGATTGGCCTCTGATTAAAAAAAAAATCTATAGCTGTCTGCTCAGGGCTGTCTTTTTCAGGCAGGCATTGACATTCCCATCATCCCGTTCTTTATCGTTGCACTCATTTTCTCTCAATTGTGCAGAAATGTTGTAATATTATTATGCGCCTCTTGGTCTAAGTGCTGTGGGAGACAGCGGCGTAATTGCATCGCAAAAGACAATGAGATGTTTGGAAGACGTGGTGGAGATGGCACTTACTTTGGCAAGACTAAGACCTGCACTATGAAGATGCAGAAGAAAATGAGACAAGCACAGGTGACGTAGTACTTGAAGGCCGGCAGAGTTGTGGCTCTGTACTGTTAGAAAAACAGAGAAATATTTCAGCTCTTACGGTTTTCTATACGTCTTTGTTCAGTTCCAGATTTCTCTTTAGAGTGAAGCACATAAGAGTATTTGCCATTCAGTGACACATCTCAAGGTGACATGTACCTCTTTTTCAAGTGTCTTATTATGAAAGAACAGAGATATCCTCTGAATGTCCTCAGACTTCAGCCACTGTCTAGTGGAAAGAAAGCATAAATTAAGTCATTTGTCACAATTAAATTCTCATTTTCAAGATGAATCGTGTCAAACATAGAGTTGTATTATTCTATCTATCATTTTAAAAAAATAGATTTTTTAATGTAATTATTGTATTATTGAATATT
>NC_056717.1:7383557-7383957 GCF_018831695.1 Puntigrus tetrazona | reverse complement strand
TAGTCTTGATCTTGGTTATACAGCGAAACTGCGGCTCGTCTAAAAGCTAAATGTAAAAACATGCACGTACACAATAAGTGCATTGTATCAAGTTATTCATTTTAATTTAAGCACGTAATAGTTGAGGCCACCTAATGTAAAAAGTGACCGCAAAACATCTCTAGAAATACTACTAGTACTTACGCTATCGAAATCAGAAATGATTTCATTGAGGAACCTCAGACACTCAATGCCGCCGTTGTTGATGCTTTCCTCGGTATAGAAGTCAGAGAAGTTTGGGATGGAGGCGAACATGACTCCGATCTCGTCGTAGGACTGGCTGTAGAGCTCCTGGGATGTGCGCATGGGAAAGTCAGTTGAGTTTGGCGGAAAAGGTGTGAAACGAGTAATCTGAGACAGG
>NC_056717.1:7377742-7383457 GCF_018831695.1 Puntigrus tetrazona | reverse complement strand
GCTGGATCTCTCACCTCGTCCCTCTTCTTGGAGCCCAGGAAATGGCGAGCGACGTGCTCCGGGAGCATGTTAGTGACCAGAGCCTCGTTCCAGCGCCGCATCTCATACACCTTCTCCTTCTGCTCATGCACTTCGATCTTCCACAGGAACAGCGTGCGAGCCAGCTTCTCCACCTGAGCCGGCAGAAAGAGAGGTCTGGGTTATTGTAAAATAAAATTTCCACAAAAATATTAGCCAGCGCACCCGTTTTCAATATCGATAATAATCAGCAAACAGCATATTAGAACGATTTCTGAAGGACCATGTGACCTTGAAGACTGGGGAAATGATGCTGAAAATTCAGCTTTGATTACAAAAATAAATTATATTTTACAATATACTGTTTTTTAAAATTGCAATAATAATATTGTTTTTGCTATAATTTTTGATCAAATAAATGTCATTATTATTGCCTTAACTTCATGCTATTACAAATCCATATGATCCTTTTTTTCTTCCATGGAAAACAAAAAGTGAAATTTTAAAACTATATCCCTGTCCTCTAACTTTCATTGTACGGAAAATTGCGGCCATGATATTGCTCAAAAGTTCTACTCAAAGTCATGAGGAATAATTACAGAATGTGCTTTTTTGGGAGAACTAAAAAGAGAGAGAGAGAGAGAGAGAGGGAAGTGAATCTCACATGTCGGGAGAAGTAGTAGAAGCTGACCATCATGATGAAGATCATCACACTCATGGTGTATTTGGAGGGCACAAGATGAACTCTGTAAAATAAATAAATACAATTACTCTGTGATATTATAATACCTAGAGATAATAACAATATATTGGTAACCCAACTATTGATGGTAGCCATTCACTTCTACAGTACGGAAGAAAATAACTACCGATATTATTTTACCAGAAGTATCTTCAACAGAAGAAAGGTACATAAAGGGGAATTTTGACTTTTGGGTGAACTATCCCTTTAAATAAGTAAGAACACAGCTCTGCTTTGAGCATGTAATGCCCTGCTTGACCCACCTGTATTCTTTAAAGCGTGTCAGGTCGTACAGGTCAAAGATGTCCCTCCAGCTGTAGATGTTGACCACGCCTGTGGCTCCGGTGATCAGCAGCATGAGGGTGAGCTTGACCATGTGACTGACCTGCACCAGCATGGTGGTGGCCATGAGAGCCAGCACCGCGATGTAGCTGTAGTATTTGGGATTCTCCCAACAGCCGCTGGCGGCCGAAGTGACCGGGGTGACCGCTGTGGCCTCGGTTGAGGAGGACTCCGGAGGACGACAGCTCAACTGCGGGAGACATCAGAAATCATGTGGTCATGTGTGTTTCCGTTTTAGATTTGTTAAAATCGGTCCATTTATTTAATCTCAGCCGTGTAATGAAATGTCGGGAGTCGAACGGCTGCATTTGATTAAAAATGCTGTAAAATATTGTTAAGTATTAGTACAATTTAAAATAAGCATTTTCCGTGTGAATATATTGTAAAATGTGATTTATTCCTGTGATCAAAGCTGAATTTTCAGCATCATTACTCCAGTCTTGGTCTTCAATGTCACACGATCCTTCAGAAATCATTCTAACATGATGATTTAAGAAACATTTCTGATTATTATGAGTTGCAAGTATTTTTTTGCAAACTGTGGTGCCTTTTCCCACTATTTGGTGAACAGAAAGTTAAAAAGAACAGCATTTGAAACATTATGAATGACATTACTGTCGCTTTTCATCAATTTAAAGCAAATCCTTGCTAAATAAAAACAGTGACTCTCATTAAGTATGAAATCTTATTCACAAACTTATAAGATGTGGTTTATATAATCCGATAATAACTAGTCAAGTTGCACATGATGATTTACGTTTAATGTAATATAGTAGATATTTTCAATTATACATAGCAGATACATAAAATATATTTAAATGATCATAAACCATCATTAATTATAAAATGCAGTTAAATAACATATATTTATATAATTTAAAGGAAATTGTAAGTCTACCAAATTACAACAAATAAATCAGTCTGAATGAACTTGCATCCCCATTATCCTTAATTATTTAGAAAAAAATATGTAATTTAAATATAAACTAAATAAAAAAAACTGACTACCTAAGGTTTCTTTTTAAGCATTTTTTTATATTAAGCATCTCCTTTGATTATGCATTTCTTACATTTTTTATACTTAAAAATATATAATATAAAAAATGACTAAATTCAATTCGTTTCTTACCATATCTACTATGTCGGCCATCGTGACTATGAAGATGGCCGCCATGGCCCAAGTGTTGCGAGCCCAGCGCGTGTGATCGATCCAAGTGGAGAACGACACCAGTCTCTTTGGGAACACCTTTGAAGAAAAGGCAGATAGAAGTTGTTAACCTTGTACGCGAGTGACCGGTTGTCACCGCGAGGTCAATGGAAAGGCCTGTGATCGAATCACGCAGCGCACGTGTCCGGCTCGGCCCGCGGTGGCTGCATGTACAGTCATTGTGGAAACAATTGATTTAATTCAAAGCAACATGCTTTTTTAAAATCGATAAATTCTTTGGTTAAGCCATATGGACTTTATCTGTCCTTCATGTCGTCTGTGTGTGACCGTCTTCCTTTCTAGAAACACATTATGTCACTCAATCTGTGTGTGTGTGTGTGTGTGTGTGTGTGTGCGCGCTTGAGAGGGAATCAATAGCAGGAACTTTATTAGTCAATCGGGAATGTGTTGACCTAACTAATGAGGATGAGTCAAATATACTGCTGCATGTTCCAACAGTAAATGGAAGAGCCTCGGGAACTACGTTTCGTTCATGTGACTGCTTTTATTAATGTTACATAAGCAGTCGACAAAGATGCATTGGAAATGGAAACATTTTTCATATAACAGAAAGCATAACAGTGCACGTTCAGGAAATCTCACGGCAAAATGATGGCCAAAACCTTGACATGCACTGGATTTTGACGTCGCACATAACTTAAAATTTTAAGTTGCCTCAACTAAAAAAAATGTAGGCATAACAAGTTATTTTAAGTTGAAGAAACTATTTTTGTTACGGTGTAGCAAACAAGTAGACACATGTTCTGTGTGACGTAAGAACAGGAGCTCACCCGAGGGAAAATGGCCGCCAGTGAACAGATCGTGAGAATGAGCAGCAAGACTTCACCCACGGCCAGAGTCACGTAGTTTGCAACCAACCTGTGCAAAAATACATAGAGAGGGGAAAATGAATCTTGGCCACTCCCACGTTAACGTTTTTCAAGCATATAGTGTATGCGCAAGAAGCGTGTATGAACTGTGCGTTTGTATTCTACCTCCAATCATAAAAGTATAAAACTGTACTTGCACATAAAAAAGTGGCAACGTCTAAATTAACCGCATCAGAAATATTATTTAATATCGCTTAAAGGTTAAAAGCCGCTTATCGCTTTTCATAGTGCAGATAATATGATATTAGATCGTATAAAAAAAAGCAAGTCTTTTGCAATATTTTGTGGTAAAACTATTCAGTGAAATCAAAACTGATGACATTATAGCTATATGAATGACTTTAGTCAATTTAATCATTATTTTTCTCGTTTTTGAAGCCCGACAGCCTCAGTCTCTGTTCACTTTCATTTGATCCATAAGTCAAAAAAAAACAGCAAATCAGGCGAGTGAATAATGATAAATGTTATTGTTGGTAGAAATCTTCTTTTAGATAAAATGTTTTCTGATTAATTGAAAAAAAAAGTGTAGCGCAAATGTACGTTAATGCTTGTTTTTGCACAGATGAATCGAACTCGGATCTAAATCGACTTGAATGAAGGTGTACGTTTCGAAGCCAGAGACGAAGCCAAAAAGCCAAAAAGCAACATGACCTTATTTTTAGACCAACAAACAGACGCTGTAATAACTGTAAATAGCTAATGACCGGCCTCCGTTGACCTTTGGCTGCTAAACCGGCGGGCTTTGCTGAGGCTGATGGTGTTTGCGTGTCGATGTGTTAATAGTTAACTGACCAGGGGTCAACGAGAGCCTCCATGACAGCGGTGAAGAGCAGCACCACACAAGAACAGCTGAACGCCGCTCCGCTCTGCTTCTCCTTCTCCACGGAGAAGCGCGTCTCCAGCTCGGGATCGGTGAACCGCAGAGACAGACGATTAGTGTACTTCCCTTTCAGCCTGAAAACACACACACACACACACACACACTGTGAAAAAACAAGCACGCTGACTAGTAGTGCCCCACGAATCCCTGAAGTAAAAACCTGTAGTAGATATTCAACGAGAGACATTTTGATGACTTTAAGGACCATAAAATGAAAATTCTGTCGAGATATTTTGAAGAAAGGGTCACCATTGACTCTCATAGTATTTTTTTCCCTACTACGGAGCTCCAAAACAGCCTGGTTTGAACTTTCTTTAAAATATCCTCCTTTCCGTTCGGCACAGGCGTTCAAGAGCGCGCTTTTAAAGGCTTCAGTCGTCACGATTTTGATAATGACGTACGCTTGTACTGTCTCTCTCTCCAGCAGCGCTTCATTGAGGAGTTTATTGAGCTCCTGTTCGTTCTCCTGAGCGTCGATCACTCTCTCGGCCAGATCGCGCAGACGCAAGCGGCGCCGAGGGTTCGGAAACGAGGGGTTCACCACCTACAACCAAACACACACACCATTACTGGCTGCCTGTTCTCATATATCCACCTTTGGGTTAAAAGCACATTTCTGACCAATAAGCCCATCATGCTATACCGAATTATGCTGTTCGAAAGGCCAAAGAGTTCGATACCGGGCCTGCAATTATCCAGGGCTTTCTTAAAGTGTTAGTTCACCCAAAAATTTCAATTAGGACACCAAGTTGAGTTATACTGAAAACTGTCCAGACCCCTCCGAGCCTTTCCAATGTGATAAGCTGGTGCTTGCTGTATACTCTTATGAAAAAATATGCGCATACGTAATAAAACATCCCACACATGGGTGAATAAAGGCCTCTTTTAGTAAATCCATGTGTTTTTGTAAGATAGTAAAAAAGAAATACAGAAATAAAACCAAATCTTTTTTTTTTCCTCCTCTGATTTGCTAATAAATGCTCTAAATTTCAGAAGTAAAATGGTCTTAACTTCTTTAATATAGCTTTATCCTATCAGGTATTCTCCATATAGCCAAAAACTGGACATTGGAATAACTGGGTACTAATAATTGTGGCCAACATGACCTAGAGAAAGCATTTTATGAGTTCAATTGTCAAACGTAAGTTTGTTTCCACAGCCACCTGTATGTATGTGTGTGTATATTATATATGTATATTATGATCAGGGCATTACCCGTGTGTCCAGCTCCTCCGGCTCCTCCGGTGTGGTGCAGGCCGTGTGGACGCTCCCGTTGCACTCCGTGGTGTTGATCAGCAGCGGAGAATTCCCGTTAGACGACGTCACCGAAAGCTTCTAGAGGAAAGCGCCGGCGAGAGCGTGAGAATGAGAGAGACGCACGGAGAAACACGAACGACGGCGACAGAAATGACACTCACTACACCGTTGATGCCGTTTTTACCCACGGGGCCCTTGGGCACCACCACCAAGTACGTCTCGATGCCCCTTTCCTTCAGGTATTCGCAGCGGTCTCCTCCGTTCCCCGGCTCCACGTCAAACTCCCCGTGCAGACACTCCAGGGTATTCTGGGAAATGTGTACTCGCCTATATATACACACATATATATACACATATATATACACATACACACACACAT
>NC_056717.1:7376447-7377642 GCF_018831695.1 Puntigrus tetrazona | reverse complement strand
GTATTTTGTAATTGTAATAATGTATATATAATATAATAATAATAACATATATATATTTCAAAATCAAAAAACGCAGAACGTTTTCTGTAAGGGGTAGGGTTAGGTGTAGGGTTGGTTGTGGGATGTTTTGTACAGTATAAATACAGTCCAATAAATGACAAAAAACAACATGCGTGTGTGACTGTGTGAGTGTGTATGTGTATAAAACTGATTTTCATATTCATATACCTACAAACGAATTCCTTAAAGCAGTAGAACCCTACTTTTGTAGGTGGTTTTTAAGTGCCCTCTTATTATTCATAATTCAACAAATTCATCAGTGTTTCTTCCAACCCCTCCCACACTGATAAGCTCTAGGTAAAGTTTTTTCACAGATGCCATATATTTGAGATAAAACCCCTCCCATATGGCGTGTCCTGTAGATAAAGCTCCACCCAGTGGATGTGTGCTTACGAGATGGCCTCCACCATAGACAGGCCCATCATAATGGAGCAGACAGCATGATCTTCACGGTAATCTGGCAAACCACAGATACAGTAATAACAGTCTCCCAGAATCTTGATCCTCAGCTGGTGGTGTTGCTGTTAAAACACAGTGTTTGTATCTCATAAAAGTACCCTATAATATATGAATTTGTAGTCTTTTCTTCACAAGGTGGACATACATAAATATATAAAATGTGTGCGTTGGCTGTTTTTACTCACTGCTGCTAGTTTGTCGAAGCGAGCAAAGAGTTCGTTGAGCAGTTTGACAAGTTCTTTTGGGGTCACGGCAGAAGACAGTTGTGTAAAACCTACAATGTCTGCGAAAAGGATACTGCAGAGAGCGTGGAGATGTTAGATCAATACTTCAGTGTGTTTGAAGAATTTGAACAGCCTTGTTTGAAGTCAACATGAAATGACTGAACAAACCTGTAATGTGTAGTATTTGTGAATTAAACATGATATTCAACAATAAAAAAATGCTTTGGCTTATTATGAGACATCGTTTTGCGATCTACTAGTGTAACGATATAAATACAGGAAGGTTACACTGAAAAATTTGTATTTATGTATTTGATTTGCATTTATAATTATTCATTTGGATTATACCGTTTTAACACAAGAACACGTAATAAATGTAACATGAAGCATATTTGTCAGTCGTACATTTATTAAACATAAGAAAAAGGTAGGATTTCTACACTCAAAAAAAA
>NC_056717.1:7373749-7376347 GCF_018831695.1 Puntigrus tetrazona | reverse complement strand
ACATAGAGAGAGAGAGAGAGAGAGAGAGAGAGAATATTTTATTTTGGGTGAAGTACAGCTGCCCATTGTCCTCTGCACTCACCTTTTTCTCTGTCTTCTGTCTGACTCTATGAGGTACTTCTTCTGCATAGTTGGGCATCTGGGTGTGAGCGAGGGCTTGTTTTAGTTTGGAGGCCAGCTTCTCTCTGCGCTGAGAGAGGAGAGCTCCCTGTTTGTCAGCATTAATAGCATTCTGAAGGTTGACGGAGAGAGAAAAAGAGCAATCAGCAGTCTATATATATATATATATATCCATCGTTACTGTAGAAAGGAGAATCTTACTCTACATTACCTGAATGCTGAGATATAAGCAGATGGAGTGATCCACCGTCCCTACAGCCCTGGCCTTGGGCAGAGCAGGAGAGTCGCTCAAACCCGCCTCTGGACAGTGCAGATGAAACGCTGAGATCCGGCCCAGTGTGCAGATCGCTGATCTGAAGCGCAGAAGCGTCTCGGCCTGGTCCGGTGCACACACCGCCCACACTACAACAACACAACCGTTACACTTCACACGATCAATCATTTCATCTACCATCATAACTGCAGCGAAAAGGAAATACTGGCTTCCAGGGGCTTCTGTGAGGTTGCTAAGGTGTTCTGGGTGGTTGTTAGGGTTAGATGGTTAGTTGTAGAAGTTTTTTACTCAGAAATTGCACATTTAAACACAAAGGAAATGTTTTTTTGTTTGTTTTGGTTTACAACGCTAACATTTTTAAAAAGTTTTTTCAAAAGACATGACCAGATGTCTATAGACATTTTCACATTTTATTGCATTAGCTAAACAGAAATATTCAGAAAATATTTTAAAACAAATTTAAAAAAATGACAAGAACTTAAAAGTTAAAACTAAAATGTAATCTGAAAACTTTTCACTTTTCTATTTTTATATATTACAATTTTTCATTTTAGGTAACATTTTGTGGTTTGTTGGCATTTTTATTAGCTTTTAAAAAATATATCTATAAAAATCTTTATTTTATTTTTTACATTTTTATTAAATAGTTTAAATTCAAATGTTTAATTCATTTTATTTACTCTTTATTTACAATTATAGAATTTAGTGATTAATTTAGCTTTTTAATTTAACGTTTTGTTATTGCACAGTGCATCATGATAAACAAAATAAAAACAAGAAATATTTCCTTGGGAGAGCTAAAACAAAATTCTTTTTTTAATATATTTCAAGTAACAAATGTTTGTTTTAGTTACCATTCCTGACTGAAAATATGTAAGCAGATTCAAAGCATAAATAAACACTATAACAGTACTGTATATAAATAGCATTTAAACACTGCTGAGGCACGTATCGCGACTACAACAGCTCATACTTGCAAACACAACTAATATTCAAAACGTGAGCACTGGAGTCAACAAAAGCGTGAGGTTCTCTCACACTCGGGTCTCTCCTTCGTCAGCTGGCACTGGGCCCTCAGTAACCTCGCCACTCTGACCACTTCCTGAACCAAAGAGAAGTCAGCCTCCTCCTTAGGAAAACACCAGTGCTCCTGAGGTGAAAGATGAGATGGATAAAGAGTGGTTATGCGGTGAAAGCAGAGCCGCGTGTCATCGGGTAGTGTCTTGGTTGTGTATCTGACCAGCTGTGATGTCTTTGGGTAGGGCTGCACACACAGGCTGCGGGGCGTCCCGTCAGAGTCAGCGTAAGGCAGGAGTCTCTGCCACAGCTCCTCCGTGAGGAACGGCATGAAGGGTGAGAGGAGCGTGAGAGAGACGGACACGGCGTGATACAACACAGACATGGCCGCCTGCCTCTCTCCAGCTCTCTGTTCCTCACAACCAGAGCCTTCACCTTTCAACAGCGGCTTGATGCTTTCCTGAAGAAGAACGTCCATTAGTATCATGCAGAGGTGTAAAGTACTTGAGTAAATGTAACTAATTGCTGTTATTAAGTATTTTTTTCAGGTAGACATCAGCAACTTATACTCTCTACTTAGTCCTTTCCCGTTCGTAGCTGGGATGCTGGTTTAAGCTGGTCTTTAAGCACATGACCGGCATGAACCAACATCCCAGCCTCAAAACATACCTAAGCAGCATATGCTGTTTTTTTCAGCAGGGATGCTGAATGTAATATCATTCTGTTCTTTGATTCCTGTGGTTTTTGTTTTATTGTTTGTCATAGCTTTTTACTGAAATATCTGCATAGATCCTCGTCTCTGNATTAATAAAACAAATGCATCTAATCCAATTTTATGAACCTACGTCTTTGCTGCTGACCTTTGGTAATCCTGTTCAACCATACTTAAAAGCAATAATGACTTTAGATAAACTAATAATTGTGCTTCAAGAGCACTGAACCGTCTTCTCCTGTATTCTACTGTACAGATGCAAATTCACTTTTTTTTTTTTTATCCTGAGGTTCATTAACGACATTTTTTGCTGTGAAGGGCCTTTTACTAAAGTCTCTGTAAGACAAGTCATGTCACTCGGCGGCCATCTTTGAAACGCCTCTCGGGCATTCAAGTGCAGCCCCTATCTCTTTGATGTTCATGGGAAACATCAAACACTGACTGTTTCTATAGCAACCGGAACTTCTAGCAGCAG
>NC_056717.1:7370540-7373644 GCF_018831695.1 Puntigrus tetrazona | reverse complement strand
AAAAAGTCGAATAAGTCGAAAACTTGAATTCAAAAAGTAACACAAAAGTAATGCAAAAGTAACATACATTTATAATTTGTTTTTTAGGAAGTAACACAATATTGTAATGCATTACTTTTAAAATGAACTTTCCCCAACACTCGGCAAGTCTCTTTGACTAGTGCGTGTTTGAGTCTATATTCACAATAAGTAAAATACTTAAATACACTGTAAAAAAAAAAAGAAAAACCAGATGAAGAATGGAAAAAAACTGAAAAAAAATGAAAATGCTTCAGTAAAAACCTGTTAAATGGTTAACAGTAGATTCCTGTAAAATTTACAAGGAAAAACGTAAATTGACGTTCCCAGAATTCCCTGCACTGCATTATGGTATTTAATGTAAATTTAACTTAAAACCGTAAAACCAAAAATGCTGTTACCATATTTTTGTACGGCAGTATTTCGGCAACCACATCTTTACAGTGTACTGTTAAAATAAGATACTCTAAACCTTGTTTTGTAATCAGTTACAGACCGTACTCACCAGGTAGACATCACACAGACTGTGCAGCCAGAAAGAGTGCAGTGCCGATGTGACCACGTGGAGCTCGTAGTTCTCCAAACCCCTCTCACACTGCTGCACGGTGCTGTACAGACGCGAACAGATCCACTTGTCCATGCTGGATAGAGGATGGGTCTAAGAGACAATGCCAGAAATACATTAGCAACTGCATTGCAAGCTTGAAATATCGGTTTCAAAATCATTCTGATGGTACACAGATTTATGATAACGCAAATGGCTCCCTTCAAACATCTGTTCTGAGCAGGGCTGCCAATTCTGCACTGGGCTATTTTTAAACTGTTCTCGTAGGTTGACATTTTCCACATAGGTTTGAGGTCTGATATCGTGCATTCATAATATCCGACGGTAATTCTTGCTTTGGAACATTTTACCATTTTTATATTCTTGGAATGAAAAGAAATATTTATATATATTTATTTCATTTTTTTTTTCTTTTATCACAAATAAGTCATAAAGCAAACTTCTAAAATTAAATAATGATTTAACACATTTTGTAATAAAAAATATATAATCATTTATAATGATGTAATACACATTTTACATTTACTTTGCTTTTCATTACTTTCCTTCCTCAATATTCCTAAACAGGCAGGCTGCCAGTATATCCAGCAACTGATACAAGCACAAACTAAGACGGCAAACAGTTATCAACTGATAGGAATAATGTCAGCGAAGAACTGAGACTTCTGCCATTTGCTCCTAAAAGTCGTTTTCATTTCTTTTATGATTTAGTCTCATTACGCCAAACAAAAGCGGACACGAAACAGCACAGTGCCAATGCAGGACAAAATACAGCACGAGTTAAAGTGTGTACTTCCTTTCAAGCCAGCTGAAGAACTAAGGGGTGAGATCATTAAATCATGCAGATCAGCTCTCAAACTGTATCACCCTGCGAGCGGCATTCGTCTGAGCTGTTTTATTGATTTAATGAAGAGACATTGGCTGCCGTACCTCTGCTAATGGTGTCGGTAAACTTGCATCATGCAGCATGGCGAGGGTGAAGCGCACTGTCTGCCACATCTTATTACAGAAATGTCTACAGCCCAGCACATGAGACACAGACAGGCTGATATCTTCTCCTGAGACGGGGTTCGAACAAAACGCGAACAGAGGGAGAGAGGAACACTGGGTAAAACTGATGGCAAGGTTTGATTACAGCTCTCTGCGATGAGACTGACTTACCCTGGGCTTTATAAGAGCAGAGTGCAAACCTCAAAGCATCCGTCCCGCACTCAGGAATCCCTTTGGGGAAATCTTTCTTCTGCAGGAGGGACACAGGAAATGAGGTGGGCTCGCTCATTTGGGAACAACCGGATCACTGGAATGAAGAGAACCTCGTACTGACCTGTGCTTCCATGGCAACAACGCTTTCCCTCGGATCCAAGTTTCCTTCTTTGACTTTCTCTTGAAGTCTCTGCAGAGATTAAAGCGCAGTGTGACTGACGAGAAGATGAAGTCGTCGTGACAAAGTGCTGATTAGAAGATTAGCCGTTTCATATATTCAGATTTCACCACAGACCAGCTGTGAGTCAGTTCTGCCCTGAGACGCCTGACTGATAGATGTTCACCGCCAGCTGTACGAAGTCTTGTTATACTCATTAGCATGTCTGAATTATTTCTTTTATTAATATACTGAGGATTTAGTATTCGTAGGAACTAAAAAAGGGAATGGAGTAAAAAAAAAAAGAACAGGCTTAGAAAAAGGACAGTTTTCAAACCACTACTACCAAGTCTGTTAAAACAACATTTTCCCCAAATATATTCTAGCTTGTGTAGTAGGCCTTACTTTTACACTATCAGTTTCTGTTGTCAAAACCACATGATATCTTCATGTTTTGTATGATTTTGGAAGTCTTCTTAAGTCTGAGTGTGCGTCTGTACCTCAAAAGAAACCCCTGAGATGACATCAAGAGGATCAATGACGTTTCCTAAGGATTTACTCATCTTCCGCCCATATTTATCTCTCACCAGAGAGTGAAAGAGCACCTGTATGACAGAGAGAGAACGAGCAATAAAAGAGTCAGAGCCGCACAAAACGGAGACATTTTGATGGCAAAACAGATGGTAACATTTCTGACTGACATTTTGGATACTTTTGTTATATGACGCAAACCGAAATATCAATTTTTAGCTCCTGCCAACCTGACGATATGGCATTTAGAGTTATGAGCTCAGCAATAAGCCATCGAACCAACCTGTTTAAAGGGCAGCTGGCCCGTCAACTCTCTGCCTAGCATCACCATCCTGGCCACCCAAAAGAAGATGAGGTCACTTCCTGTTTCCAGAATGGAATTGGGGTAGAACTGTCTCAAGTCTTCTGTCTGAGGATAGAGAGTGAGATCAAAGCAGGTTCATTCCATACATCAATACACCGGACTTTCTTCATTTTTAAAGTCCTTTTTTCATTCAAAATCATGAACTCATCAAAGAAACCAGACAAAACCAGAAATGAAGAACCTGCTGAGGCCAGCCGAGCATCGCGAACGGGAAGAGACCAGAAGAGAACCAGGTATCAAGCACATCTGGGTCTGAAACAAATATA
>NC_056717.1:7368057-7370532 GCF_018831695.1 Puntigrus tetrazona | reverse complement strand
TTAAGACAAAATTACAAAAAAAGTACAATAAGAATAAGAACGCTTAACCTTTAGAGACTTTGGTATGTTGTAGGTTGTATATTTGGGATTATTTTCATTTTTGCATGTTGAATTATGTGATGTGTTTATTTGAGACAATTACTCATTGTCATTTGAAACCCAAGTAAAAAAAATTTTTATTATGGGTCAATAAAGTCTATTCTATTTTATACATTTTGAAAACATTCATTCATTCAACACTCTCAAATCTAATTCATGTGATTGGAATAAGTATATATTCAGTAGGAGTTATTATTAGCTATTATTAGTCTGCATCAAGCATATGGCTCTTTTCTGAAAATTCAAATAGGGTCACTCTTTTAGAATCTCAGCAGCTATTCACTGCCATTATACAGCTTGGATTTTAATATAACTAGGATGGCTTGAGGGTGAGTAAATAAGGTACTTTTTTTTTTTTTTTAAGTGAGCCATCCTTTAATTTTATTTTAAAACAGAAATATTTTACAGTATTACAGTTTTATATTTTCTGTATTTTAATAAAATCAATGCGGCTTTGGTGAACGCGAAATTTTCAAAAACATTACAAAATTTTACCAACCCTAAACGTCTGAAAAGTGGTGTGGATTACGATTATCAATCATGTGTGATGTGAACTCTCACTCTCTCTCACCCTGTGTGAGTGTGATGGCGTCAGGATTGACCCCAAACTTCACAGCGGCACGCTGTCGGGCCTCTGCAGCACTTCTGCCCCAAACCCACTGCTCCTGCTCCAGACACAGCCGAGAACAATAAACGCCTCACACAATAGGATCAGGCTCAATTCATAAATGCATTACGCTGTGGCGGGTACAATAAAGGGTTACGCCACCCCAAANCCAGAAAACAATTTAGAGTATTTTGGATGAACATTGGGAGGCTTGTGTCTGTCCCATTGACTGCCCAGTAACCGTAAAGCTAGCCTTAAATTTGCACCGTAACATTACTGTAGCACCATATTGGAGAGTATCGGTGCACACAAGTAGCATACACTCAAACACAAGGATACATCTTCTGTGTACTTAGTAAATATATGTAGAAGACGTATCCTTGTGATGATATCCTTCATACTTGCCAAACAATGACCACTGTCAAGATCCAGATCAATGGGGCCTTAAAAAGCATCTCGGTTTTCATCAAAAATATCTCAAATTGCATTTGACGAACAAAGCTTTAACAGGGTTGCAGCAACATGGATGTAACTGATTAATGATAATGTTTTTGGTTTTGGGGTGGTGTAATCGTTTAAGGGTAATCTTTGGTCTATAAATACAGATTCCATGATGCCACACCTCCTCTGTGTCCTTTGAGTTGTCCACGGTCACTCGATAGGCCGGTATCTGGTGACCCCACCAAAGCTGTCTGGAAATACACCAATCGCTGCAAGCCGGGACAAAAACAATCTTATTCAAACATGAAGCGTGGAACCGGTCAAACGAACAAGAAGATATACATGACCCTAAAATCACAAAATATATAGCCTTGCGTGAGTGAAAATAAATAACTAACCCGATGTTGGACAGCCAGCTCTTCCACATTTTTGTGTAAAAGTGAGGAATTATCTGTAGCTCTCCTTCTTCCACCGCCTAAAAAGAGAATTTACGTGCATGTCAGTATGTGAGTTAACAAAATCATTAAACAGAGTAATGAAATTTCAAGTTAATTAACAGTTTGTCCAATATGATTGATCGGTAACAGGAATATGTTTTCCAGTAAAGCGCTTGATGAGCCACACGCTTGTTGTTGCTCAAGGGAGTATTGACAGATAAAGCTAATAACACAAACGCACAGCAATGAAACTGGCATTAGTTTAACTATTTGTTGTAAATGAGCATATATGTGTTTGATATGAAATACCATTCAAATGTAACTGCGTTTTAGTGCTGTCAAGTGATTCATGATTAAAATTGCAATTATGGGTANAAAAAAAAAAAAAAAAAAAAAAAAAAAACCGCTCACTCACTTGAACTGCTTTTCTGCCCATTTCCTGACAGCGCACGAACCACTGTTTCTTCAGCAACGGTTCAATGACATCTCCAGAACGACTATGTGGGAGGAATAAAATCAAGATAGGACAAAAGGTCAAAGACTGCTGGTATTTTTTAGTTGAAAGAACATGACAAAAATGTTTGAGAGGAACGGCCTGTCTGAGCACACAAAAATGTAGTGAAATATAGCAGCTTGTAGAAATGAGAGGATGAGGAAAGGTTTACTGCTTGTGGTCTGATAGACAAGGCTTTACCTGCAGATGGGTAATGACATGGGATGATCCTTCTTTCCTCTGAACAGCTTCCTCTCCATCAGAGCAGTAATTACACGTTCCCTGGCATCAAATCGCTTAACACCCTAAGAGACAAAAACACGACATGCTGAATATCCATGGAAACGTTCCTTTGTACGGTCATGGCCAAAAATATTGGCACCCTCGTAAATATGATC
>NC_056717.1:7365315-7367957 GCF_018831695.1 Puntigrus tetrazona | reverse complement strand
ACAAATATATAAAGCCTTTTTAGACCATTGGTAACCTGCTGTGTTTTTAGGGTTGCACAGACCAGGACACCATATTAAATATACTTCCCGAGGAGGAGGCTGAATGTTGATATGTTGATCTCCGAGCCATTTCAGTTTCATGATGTTGAAATATTCCTACAGCTCGCTGACCTTCGGTAATACATACTGCAAATGCATATTTAGAGGCCTACAGCACAGATGCTTTGACCTTTATAAAAGTGAGACAGACCTTCAGTATGTTCATCTCAGAGCCCTCTGACGCTCTGTAAAGTTTCACAATCCTACACCTCACTGACCCCTGTAATATATACACTTTAAGATGCCAGCAGTTTCTTTTTTATATAAAAAAGCCTATCCAGCTTCCAGAAGACTGAGAAATGTTTCTCTCAGAGCCTGTTGACATTCAGACTGAATGGGCTTCCTCGTATGAAAAACACAAATCAATGTTTTAATAATCATTGAAACTCTATTCTGAGATTATGGAAAACCACGCTACAACATAACGACACATATGTACTAATATAGTTAAAATCACTTTTAACTATATTACCAATCAGAATCCACCCAAATTTAAAGAGCCTGAGCATTTAAAGAGACAGGCAACAAAACTGCAGTGTGGGTTTACAATTAACAAAACATTACCATGCACTGAACTCAAAGGCTAATATAGTTAATAACAGGCCTTAAGTGTTACGTACTCCAGTTTTGATACAATTAGAAAAAGTGTTTTTAGGGGTTACAATCATTTTCAATCACTAATCAATTTGGGAATTAAGAAACAAAACACTGATGTTAAAAAATACTGACATTATACCAAAGGTTTTTACGCGTATGTACTAGAATATAGATATTAATTATTTTCTTTAAACAAGAGATCGGTTTTGCTAATGCAAAAAGCAGGTTATGATGGTCAGATTAAATCTTGACTGTGAAAGGTGAAGTGATAATAAAATTAATCTAAACCCTAAAGTGCACAATAATTGCTGCCATTCCAAATGATCACATAATAATGAAAAAAAAATGGTTATGAAAAAACTGTAATAACCACACTGAGGTCACAAATAACCACAAAGGTCACTGAGGTTTTAAAGTGTGAAGAATCTCTGTACCTCTAGCCATTGGCCGCAGTCTGAGGTCATAGCCCCGTCTCCTCCAATCACAGTGAGGCGAGGGAGTGAGTGTCTCTGAGACAGCAGGAAGTCAGTGTGGTCATGAGCTGGTGTCACTTTAACAGCACCTATGAAGGCAAAGCTCAAAGTCAGGAGCTGAGAATAAAGACGCAGTGGAAAAAGTGGAGTGATGTATGAATCACAAGTCACTTCAAACCTCGACTCAAAACTCAAGTTTTTAGCCAAATCTCTTAACATCTATTTTTTATAACTTCCAAAACAGGCAAAAATTCCTCATCAAGAATTACATCTGCAATGACTGGATTTCGCAGCTGAAAATTAATAAATGTGATGCACTCTAAACAAATTTTTGAACATTTTGTACATCAATATATACAATATTAAATAACTAGTGCTGTCAAACCATTAAATCGCATCCTAATTTTTATATATAAAAATTAATGGTTTGACAGCACTAGTTATATATATATAGTTATATAATATTTAATATGCCAGTTCTACATGTACATTAAGTTATACATTTATTTATCAATAAAATACAAATATAGGATCATACATTTAGACCAGTGTCACAAATTCATATGAACAGCCTCACACAAAGAAAGAAGAAAAAAAAACACACACACACCACTGGCTTACAGTGTAAAGTTGCACTAATTGAAATTTAAAATGTAAAATTACTTTAACAATAAAAGATAAAGTTATTTCCAACTGATAGAATTCATCAGACACAAATAAATGACATACCTGTGCCAAAAGTCATATCCACCATGGAGTCAGTGACGATGGGTAATAAGCGCTCTGTGAATGGATGCCTGCAGTGTTTGCCATGAAGATCCTGATGACAGGAGAATACACACGGTGGAGAAAAGTGAAAAGAGAAAACAGCTCTGAATATTCTGCTTTCACATACTGCCTACTATATACTACATTTATCAGCTGTAGATGAGTAGTACAGCAATATCCTATTTAATGCTTTCGCAGTTAATTGTATGGGGTCCCATTTGGGCCAAAAATCAGTAGACTGCTTTGTTTTTTCTCTGTTGTTTGTACTGTCATCCTCATTACAGTTTTGATCGGTCGTCCTGTTCTGTCATCCTCACAGTCATCTTGTTCTATCGTCCTAGTTGTCATCCTTGTCTGACGTCCTGTTCTGTCGTCCTAATAGTCATCTTGTTCTGTCATCCCTCAATTGAAATCGAACAACGAATACTATCTGATTATGTAATCCATATGAAAGCGAGCTACAGTCTTTCCTGTATCTGAAAGCTTAGCGACTACTTTTCAAATTCTACAAATTCAAATTGAAAACAAACATTACCTAATTGTATAATCTGGATGAAACTAAAGAGAATACAGTACGGTAGGAGTATATACATACAGTAAAGGAGATAGTGGCAATATCTTACCAATCTGGTAACTAGCAATACACTACAACCTTTCTAACATCAAAAAATAATAAGTCAGTCTTGTAACTGCAACCTTTGCAAC
>NC_056717.1:7363222-7365215 GCF_018831695.1 Puntigrus tetrazona | reverse complement strand
CATAAAAATATAGAAATATATATGTAAATATCTTCAAAATATATACTAAATGTGTGTTTCTTTATATGCATGTAATAAATATATACAGTACACAAAAATATATTATGTAAGCAAAAACCTTTGGATGTGATTAATCATTTGACAGTACTAATCCTATTCTAAACACAAGTAAAGTCATGTCAAGTCACATCGTAACATCACAGAGCAAGCTACGGACAATCCATCTAAAAGACGATGCCGGGGTACTTTATATCGAGGGTCATCAGGATGAACAGCAATAGCCACGTCTCCCAGCATCGTCTCTGGACGTGTGGTTGAAACCGCAACCTCTCCTCCTAAAAAACAAACAAACAAATCACATCTTACTAAATGGGTCAACAGCATCTCGGGATACAGAGCAAACTGACAAAGCCCCTTACCCTGTCCCTCCAGTGGATAAGCAAATGTAAGCATGGTCCCAAACTCCACTTTCTGCTGATAACCGGGAACGGACAGAAGAGTCCTGCCCGAGAGATCCATAGAGTCCACCTGAAAACGTCAAGTCATGAGTTAGTCTGTGGTCATGCTGTTACAAACGGAGCAGCTCAGTGATGTACCTCGATGTCTGAGATGGCCGACTCTAAAGCACAGCTCCAGTTGACCAGACCTTCAGAGCGATAGATGAGCCCAGAGTCACACAGCCTGACAAAGGCCTCCGTCACAGCACTGCTGAAACCCTACAACAAAGGGAGGTGGAGAGAAATAACAATAGTTCTTAACAATAGTTCCAGTTCCTTGTGAAAAAGTATTTGCCTTTATTGAATGAGCACTTGTAGTGTACTTGTTTTTTTCCATAATATTACCGGAATAAAAGCCCACCTAAGTGTGATTAAAGACAGCACACTTCCATGACTGGGTTTCTTGGCACACATAGTTGCACTAAGTTGGAACTTCATCATTACAGTTGTGTAATTATGTATATCTAAAAATACATAACATACATTTCAATACAAATTTCAGTTCAGATGGTCAGGCTCGGGGTGAATTGCATTGTGGGATTGCATTAATTATATATCCGATTCATACAGAGAAAATGCATACTGTGCATAGTGTACATAGTACGATTATCATAGAAGAATGCTTTTCCAAATAGCTTTTATTATTACCGGATCCATTGTAAAACATGCTCTGTTCCAGTCAAGAGATGCACCAAGTTTTCTCAGCTGATGATAAATTTCATCCCCCTTTCTGAAAAAAACATTGAACTCTGTAAAAAGGCGAACATCTGAGTTCAATGAAAAAAGAAAGCATTCTTTACGGTTACCATATGAACACATAATAACAGAACAGATGCACTAGTAGCATATATAGGTCCTAAACCACTGCAAGGCTCTGAAAATGAGGACAGCAGAGACTTACTCATCTTTCCATCTGTAGACCTGGTTGAGGAACTCCTCTCTACTGTAGTCCCGTCTGCACTTCCCCTGCTCCCTCATCAGCTTCCTCTCAACCACTGACTATCACACGCACAGACACATCACAGATCACTCTCAACACAAACGGACACCTATGCATCCTGTTTCAACAGAGATCAATAACTGAGGATACCTGTGTTGCGATCCCAGCATGGTCACAGCCGGGAACCCAGAGGACCTTGTAGCCCTGCATCCGTCGCCTGAAAACATTATATGACGAGACTCATCCTGAACTAAGAGTTCAATTCTAGAAATAGTCAATATTTGCTAAGGCATGTAATGCTGCAGAGTAATAATCAAGGAGTTTATTAAAACAGTACCAGCGAGCCAAAGCATCTTCTATAGCCACTGTCAGCGCGTGCCCGAGATGTAAAGTGCCGGTCACGTTCGGCGGTGGAATACATAAGGAGAAATATTTATCAACAGCATGGGGCTGTTTACTCTGAGGAAGAAAATAAAAAAGGGTTTAAAAAATTTAACACACATATATGTACACAGACATTTTTGACTGCATGCATTTAATAATACAAATAATTATA
>NC_056717.1:7352657-7363122 GCF_018831695.1 Puntigrus tetrazona | reverse complement strand
TATATATTAACTTGTTTATATAATATATGTTTCAAAAACACTTAAATGACTTAAATCTTTTGTAACATTATAAATGTCTATACTCTTACTTTAGACCAATTTAACAGTTTTTCTTGATAAAGCATTAATCCATTAATGGCATTAATAAAAAGCATTAATTTGAAAAAAAAGAAATAATAAATCCCCCAAATTCTTGAACAATGGTGCATTTATATTAATTGATTTCTTTACACTTTTTTCATATATTGTTTAGTTCAGTCATAATGAAATGGTAGCAGCAACTTGACATGGATTAACATATTATTGAGAAATACAAAAGTAGGGTAGAGAGAACTCGTATCAAGCTGTGACTGCTCTCATACATGCTGCTCAGGCCTGAAGAATCCCTGTTTCTCCCACCACTGATACCAGCCAAACTCCACATATTCAGGGCTGTAGGATTGTGGAAAGGGCAGAGAGGTGTCTAAAAAAAGAGGACATGGGAATACAGAGGTTGCTGAGAGGAATGCTAGCAATGTATAATAACTGCATTATGAAAGTTACAGCAAAATATCCAGATCATTAATAGACAGAAACACAAGATAAAACAGGCAGAGGAAAAACATTGTCACCTTTCTTTTCTCCAGGAACAAGGGCAGCAGTGTACGTTATTTTCTCTTTATCTGACCAAATTAGTCCAGGACCACTGGCATCCTGCAAGAGTTAAAGACGTGATGAGATGTTTATGAGTCTAAACCAAAGGAAACATTACTTCCCTGTCTGTCCGTCACTACGAGTTATGCCCTGAGGACAGACTGGGGTCCTGCTTGGAGCCCTGATTACCTCTGATTAAGAGAAAACACCAATGAAATTTGACAAGTGGTTAACTAACCCTGAGCCCTTCCCCGTCACTTGTGTATAAACCACTCTTCAGATTTTGCTTCGGAGCCGACAGTCCGATGCCTACGAGCTTTGAAGAGCTACACATACAAAGAGGAAAGTCCAAAGTGAGCCGTGCCCCCTAGGGGTGAGGGCTTACTCCACCAGGGTGCTGCCTACTCATCTACATTTAGTCATTTAGCAGACGCTTTTATCCAAAGCGACGTACAAATGAGGTAGGCAATAGAAGCAATTTATATCAACAAAAGGGCAGCAGTGCATAAGTGCTCTGAGTGGGGTCAGAGCAAATGTGCTCAGTGAAAGTTAGCTGGTCGTAGATGATCACTCCAAGGTTCCTAGCGGACCTAGACGAGGATACAGTAACCGAGCCTAGCGGAATGGATAGGTTGTGTTGTATGGTGGGATCGGCCGAGAAAACGAGCAGCTCTGTTTTTGCGAGGTTCAGCTGCAGGTGATCCTTCATCCAGGCGGAGATGTCGTCCAGATGGAGATTCCTCAGGCTCCCTCGGCAACCAGATTTTGCGCAGCAGTCTGACGCCAGGCCCAGTATCGGCGTGTGTGACCCTCGTTCCCTGATGGAGGGAACGGAAAAGTCCTCTTGCCACAACCTCAAACCATCGCTGAGAGCTGGGTGGTTACACCTGTCGTGTGACGTGGAGGGGCTCAAGATTAGTTAATCACTTGCCAAATGTCATTGGCGGTTTCTCTTAATCAGGGCTCCAAGCAAGACCCCAGTCTGTTGTCACAACATAACATCTCCGTTCCCTCCATCAGGGAACGAGGGTTACATGCGTAACCGAGACGGTACTCACTTAGATATGTATAACCTACACCACTGAGTATTGCCTTCTCCCGTGCTTGTCTGCGTTTGGCTTTCTCCGCTTGTGTCCTGGGATTCTGTGAAGACTGCGTGCTAGATGAGCTTTGAGAGCAGAGTCTGCATCCCCATGTGCTCCAGGCCTTCTGAAGATCCCTGCTCCAGACTCTGGGTGATGCCACATGCACAGCCATCCACATGTCCCGAAATCTGGAGTGTTTCACACTGAAGCTAATGTAAAAAGACACTTTTCTGTTAAACAAAACTTTGGTTTCTTTATACATTTAAAAACTCTTGTAATAAAACTGTAATTTTCACTCCACCTAGGTATTTTTGTTTAGCTTGGAGTAAGTGCTTATATTGTTAACTAAAACGGTTATGAAAATTTATACTTTAGCGAAGACGAAAAATGTAAATGTTCTCCTGACAACTGAACGAAATAAATTTAGATCGAAACACTTAAAATACTAAAACATTATACAGAAGAAAAAGACAAATAACCATTAAAATATATAAATGACACTAAAATAACACTGCTTGGAGTGCCGTGTGAATGCAATAGAACCTTGAATATTGCAATCATTAAGAACAATGGTATAACAAAACGTAAAATAAGAAACTTAAGTCTTGGAAATCCAGTCAAATGTGTTTGGCGATGCTGAAAAGCAGTCAATGAACGTTCGTGGTTTTGAAAATACTGTATAAATGCTTTCCGCAAATCAACGACATGCATATTTTAGAGTATACACACCTAATATTTTAAGCAAGAAAAAATGTTACGTGTTAAACGATACATAAATGTACCTTTAGTGTGTCCTCTCACAGGGCGCAGACATATTGCGGATACGGCAGTGATTTTTACCGCTAATATTTTTAGGTCTAAAATTCCATACGACTTAAAATGTTTTGAATAAAAACGCACACAGTTGTTTTATTACAAGATTTTAAATCACACCAGGCTTTTACACGTTGAATTACACTGGATTATATTTCCTTCACGTTATGCAAGTTCTCGTAGCATCTGGTGTTTCCTATCGGAACGTTTTAAAGGAACACTCAGCGGCTTCGTCTCAAAAGCCAAAGAGCTCCCTACCTAGATAACATCGGTGCGCATCAAGGGTGCGTTGCGCTTTCTGAGACGGTTATATTTTCGGCGTTTTTCGTGGAAACAGATACACAGCTCAGCTGCACAGTTCAGCTGAGATAACGCCAAACGCTACTACATTGTCTCAAAACCCCGCCTGTGTAGTCGGCTCGCTAGTTTTTGGATACGGCCAGCTTCGGTAGCCGGTCCGTCCCCAAATTGCGTCCGTTCCGAGGAGCGATCAGACTGGTGCAAATTCATCTCATGCATTCATCTCTGATTCATATAGCGTCTAGCTCGACGTCCCGACACGCCGACCGAGAGCTGCAGCCGCCGCGCTTTAATATCCTTTGAACTGAGAGCGGACTCTCATTAAAGACGACCGAGCGCCGCTGGGAAGGTTTATTGGGGTTTGATCAGCGCTATGGCGGAGGTGCCAGGTACATCGAGTGAGACGATAACGGAGACCGTTCAGACGGGCACGCCGCCTCCACCCCAGCAGGTACTCTGCCCTAGATACCGTGCACACCATCACGAAGCACATTTACACCGGATCATTCAAGAGCTGTGAACCAGCGGCCCGAAGGCCATTGTGATGAACTGATCTTTTTTGCGGTTAGCATGTCGGGTAGTTTAAAAGACTGACTAGATACCAGCATGAGGCCTGTTTAGTAAGCAACACGTTCAGCAGGGTATGTGTCCTCAACTGGTTTGACAGTGTGTTGTGATCTCAAGTTATCCCACATCACAGCAAAAATACACCGCTTAGAGATATTTACCATGGTAACCGGCATTTTTCAGGTTAGTTAGTACAATAATTATTTTAAATTTTTTAATAATTATTAAAGGTTTTTACAGCACTTAAACACGGGAACTACTGCAAGAAAAAAAAGTACACGCGATAGTATTAGTTATTACAGTTAACTAAAATTGTACAACATTGACATTTTCCGTTACTTTAAATTAAATAATTATTAACTAAAAATATGAACCGTATTAAGCTAGTTGCCAAGGCAACATTTGCCCTTTTCGTTTAAACATACATTTTCGTTTTTTTTAATTTTCAACTTGAAAATTATTAATAAAAACGTACGTTGACATACTAAAAATGACAATCAAAAAGTTAAGAATTACGTTAATATATCAAATAAATAAATAAATAAAAATATTTTTAATATTATATGTATTTATATTATTTATTTATTTGGTAATGGAAAATTGAAATTGTGAATTACTGTGACCACTATTTTCTTTATAATGTTTGCCAAGAAAATATTGTTACCAAAACAGTACAAACAAATAGCTAAATAAAAATGACAAAATCCAACAGAACCAAAACCAAGAAATTACAATGGAAATAAAAAATATATAAATAAAAATGAATTTAAAATGTTAATAACATCTGGAACAGTACATTAACCCACTGTTATATGTTTTATTTATGCGTTAATTTTAAGTAAAAAGAAAAAGAAAAATTCCAATTACTGTGAATATTATTGTCTTAATGTTTGGCCACTAAAAATATTGTTACAAAATGGTTATAACATAATATTAAACGATTACCATATCATGACCTTACATCAACATGAAACGACTCCTTTCAATGATTAAGACTCACTGACAGGTAATAACTTCATACGCGGTGCACCTCACATGAGATATCATTTTTAAAATGTCTATATTTTTTTTGAATATCCATAATAGAGGCGCTTTAAAAAGACCAATAACATCCTTAGCTGATTTCACGTGCTTTCAGGAGGGCAGAAGCCTGACCATCAAGCTCAGGAAAAGGAAGACGGAGAAGAAAGTGGAGTGGTCCAGTGACACGGTGGACAACGAGCATCTGGGCCGGAGGTCTTCAAAGTGTGAGTCTTGTTCTGAATCGGTTCAGTTCTTCGTATGAAATGAGAATCTGTTTCGTGCGTGAAAATAGCGTAGGACGGGCAGATCTGGGGCAGATTTTAAATAGCTGACCTTGAAAATCGAGTTTAAATGACCTGCCTTTTGAACGCTTCATCTCTTAAAATAGACCGATTGATTGTTTTCACGTTTTGATGTGTTCAGGCTGCTGTGTTTATGAGAAGCCTCGACAGTTCGGCGAGTCTTCCTCGGAAAGCGAGGGGGACGACGAGGAGGGCTGCGGAAGCGCGCACTGCATTCTGGGACATGGGAGAAGAGGCCACGGACAGAGGGAGGGTGGAGGGAGCACGACGCCCCCTAGCTCCGGGGGAAAGAACCCTCACTAGAGCTTGACACGAGCGGGAGGGAAGGGTAACGGACGGCGTGGGCACTACATTCATAATCCCTCATCCTCACTCACATCCGATTACATCACGCCATCACTGGGTGTCAAAAGCTTTTTGATGAATGAAAGCTTGTAGAGCAATGCAACGTGATTCGTTTTCTCCTCGGTCATTTGCGTAATGACCCAAAAGAGGGATAAACCCTTTTTTTTTTTTTTTGCGATCTGAATGCTGCAGAAAATTGATGTTTGTTGTACATAGGACATTGGTTTTTATTTCTTTTGTAAAATCGGTATTTATTCGTCTCGCGTTTAACAACTTGATCTTAGTTTCGTGTTCACGAGCAACGTTTTAACGGATTTAAAATATGATTCAGCAGGGTTAGAGCTTCTAGTTCGGATTTGAAAGGAATGAATGCAGTATAATAAAAGGATTTATTTTCTTTTTAATCAAACATGGTTTGCCTTGCGGTGTCACAATTCTAGCAGCAGTATTTCTTCATATCACTCGATCGTTCGAGGAACTTCAAACGTAACGTGTGTCGTGTGCTATAGTGNTTTTTTTTTTTTTTTTTTTGACAAGGGCGCATTAAAATCATTTCCATCAGCCGTCGTAAGTTTGCGTTCTAGTGAGACTCCCCTCAGACAATCAGACTAGTCAGAGACTCGGCGTGTACGTGCGGAGACATTGATGTGTTTATGACTTAGTGAAGTGGACTGAGAAACATCTGCGGTGCTGTACTTCCTTCTGAATGCCAACTGAGAGGCTGGATCATTGCTCAAAACCTGACCGAAATTAAACGGCAGCGGTCAAATGAAAGAAATAGTTCAGCCGAATATGAACATATGCGGCTTTTCTACTCGGGTCATCGAGATGGAAATGAATTGGTTTGTTCACGGGAACAGATTTGATGAAATGTACGCGTTGCGTCATTTTCTCAGCAGTGTATCGTCTTCAGTGAATGGGTGCCGTCTGAATGAGAGTCCAAACAGCTGATGAAAACATTACAGTAACCCACTCGGCTACGGACCATCAGTTAACATCTTGTGAAGTGAAAAGCTAATCCATCGAGACTCCTAACGACTAAAACATGACATCCATAATGCTGCTTTCTCCAGTGGAAGTCATCCTGACTGAATCAGGAGAGAAATAAGCACAGATCCGGCACTGTTTAGAGGCAAAAACGGCTCAAAATGAATAATTTCTTAGGATTGTAGGATAGTATATTGGTTAGAAGTGACGGTTTAAAGTTAAAACACTAACTAATGGAGCATGCACGGCTTATTTCTTCACAAGACATTAACTAATAGACCGGAGTGCTGTGGATTATTGCGATGCTTTTTTCAGCTCTTTCTGACGGCACCCATTCACTGCAGAGGATCCGCCGATGAGCAAGAGATGCAATGCTACACAAGAAACAAACTCATCTAAAACTTGGGTGAACTATTCTATAAAGCAGTGGGATTGATCTGAAAATGTGTACATTGGTAAATTTTCCTTTATCATGCCTTGCACGAAATATAAGGAAGATGTTCTGTGTGTGCGTATATATATAGAAGATCTCCCTGTGACATGCGAGGTGCCTCATCTCATCCCAGGCACTATGGCTGCTTTTATTTGGCAGAAATTTGTATAAAATCCAGCTAAAAGTGAAAGGGTGCATGTCGTCAGGATGGCGCGTAGTAGTTTGACTCGAGCTTTAAGGTGTAAACGGATTACATGTGGTATGAAGAGTGTGGGAGAGTGCATGGCTGAAAGCTGGCCAAGACCAAATGCACATAGCATCACCTCTCCACCGATGTCACATGCAGTTTACAGTCGACCCCCATCAGGACCGTCACTGCAGTCATCTGCATCCCAGCATTCACCTGCATCTGTCGTCCCTTTACTGTGAACGCACCTGTATGTACATAGCAAAGGTCATAGAGTGGATTTAACACAAATAAACAGATGTTAAATTATGTTGTTTATATCTATTAAATGCTTAATGGCAACCCGACTGCGTTTGACTCTCATCCTGATTCTGTTGAGTCCTTATGTTAATAGAGCTCAGGAGCTTCGGGGGAAATGTTTTGGACCAGTCACATGGAAAATGACAACCGGCGTTTAGCGGCACAGAATGGATTTGTGGATTGCTACTTGCTTTTATTAAAATAAATTGAAATAAACCAAAATATCGTTAGATTTAAGATTAGGAACTGAACTGAAAATATTTTTAGTATAAACATTATTAAACTAAAGACATTTCCAGGACTGCTTAAAAAATAGTATATGGTGTGTGTGTGTGTGTATATGTGTATATATATATATATACATACATACACACACACACACACACACACGGAACTGACTATAATATTAAAACGTAATGGAAACTTCTATAGTGAATTTTTTTCCCTGCTCTGCTCTAAAATTACAATAAGCTATTTAAAGCAGAGGAGTATATTTTATACTTTTACAATATATTTATTTATATTTATAGTTCGGCAAATTATAGTTAAAGAGTCCAGATGCATGCATAGCAGAGATGGCTGCTGTGGTTAAAAAATAAATACTTCACAATTTTCGGACTACTTGAGACAGACGGATCCTTAACAGATGAAATCGGTGTCCACATGTGCCCCAGTATCTCATACATACTCCAGACAGAACGTATGGGAAAAGAAAGTTTATTTTAGCTGTAAGGATTATTAAAGACTCGGTGTGCAGCACTTAAGAACTGCAGATGTAGATCTCGCACCCTAGATACATCCACCCTTGAGCTGCAATGCATTTCACTCTACAGCAGACATTTCTATTCACAGCTGGCTTACAAAAATGGAAAAACACTTTTCAAAGACCCTTCAAAGGTTGCACGTCTTCTTGCATTGCTCGAGGTCGTCGTGATCCAACAATTCTAGCGCTACATTTTAATGCTTAAATAACTGACACGACCAACCTAGAAAGTTATAAACCAGTACCATAAAGTTAAAGTCACTCACAGATATTTCATTGTTCTATAATATCATGCATAGATAAAAACGCTATCTGTGGAACACATTCAGGAAGAGAAAGCTATTCTTGCAAGCGAGAGACACGTTTGTGCAACAGAGCATTGGATAATAAGCTGTCAGTACGCAACTGTGCAAATTACTACTAATTTCTTTACCCATAATTCCCTGTGAACTGGCCGAAGTGCCAGATATTGTGAGGCACGACAGATATAATCAACTGAAATCTAGATGAAGACTGACAACGCATAAAAAAAAAAATAATAGTAATCAAGACATGCAGTTAATGTTGTAAAGAAGCATATTTAAATATACGTCAAACACGGAGTGGTTCTAATGACATAACCCAAAATATAAGCAAGTCGGATTTTTATGAACAGGATCAATGAATGAAAAATAAGTATGAGGCAACAAAAAAAAAAGGTCATTTGCATCCAGTTCCTTTATAATGCACTCAAAAAGTTCCCCAAGATTGCCTGCGACTGGACTAATGGGCCGAATTAAGGATGGGTGACTCGAGCCGTTAGACATCGCTGATGAGAACAATCCAGAGACGCTGTTAGAGGCCACACCGAGCTACTAATAAAGTGACACATGCAGATGTGCAGAACACACAGTGCGGAGGGGAGAAGCTGTTGAATCCCATATAAAGGTAAAAGTGAATTTCCCTGACAATCAATCACTGCTGGTTCCTCGGTTCTGTACATGGTTCTTCGGGTTTGCAGACAGTTTTATCGCTGCGGCTGTGTATTCTAGTGTTTTGCTCATCTACCTCTCCTGCTGGTGTGCTACGTCAACATCGGTTTTGGGAACGTTAAAAGTACGTTTTGAAGCGAGCGAAAACTTGCAGTGGTGGAGAGAAGAAGAGGTGCTGGTACGTTCAGGGTGCTCTTCGATCGCTCGTGGGGAGTCGTGTTGAAGTGGTTAAATCCTCTGTGAAAGATTTCGGGGCTGGACTATCGGCATGTCAACAACCTGTGAAAGACAGAACAGAAACGATTTATCATTGCAATATGAGGAAAACCTAATATTTCTGTGCTCTTTATAAAATAAAATAAAAAAAAAGTTCATCCAAAAATTTAAATTCTGCCGTAATTTACTCATCCTGATGGTGACTTATGCTGGAAGGAAGAGTTTGGAGTCAATATTGACTGTCTGTCATATAACGTCAGAACTGAAGCTGGAGATTGCAATAAAATGTATGATGATACAATGATAAGTGCTGGACAAGTTTACTTGATAGTGATTAATGACTAATCAGAAACAGCCGTGTCACTAATAATTCAGCTTCATCTGCTACACAAACTCAAACATCATCTTCAGACCTGCTCTGAGAATCACTTCACCAGAGATTTGAGACAAAAAACAAAAAATCTTCTTGACAAAATAGAATTATATTACTACTGTTACTACTAAATCGAAAATATATGACCGCTCTATACTAAAATTCAATTGAATACACTGATAATAGTCATTTGTTTAAAGAATATCATTAAACTAAGAATTTATTTTATTAAATGATGCACTTCTGTTGTGCAGCATCTTATGTGATGAATGGTTGTAAATTAATTGTGCTGTGTTTATTTGATAGCATTTTAAAAGATGAATCGTGATTTATGATCAAATTGTATTGAATCATAAAAAAAACAGGCACCAAACAAATTAAATGGAAGAAAAATGCAGCACAGGTTTCATAGTTTCTCGCTTTGTGTGGAATTTAAAATCTTGAAGACAAGATTTTTATTTTTGGATGAACTACCCCTTTAAGCCAAAGAGGGAAAAAAAAAAAACATACATTTGTGTACAAAAATAAATAAAAAGTGCATTGAGACAAGGGCAATATATCATTGACAACACCATAAACAGTCACTCTGGGGGAGGAGGGCAATATCTGAAAATGCATCCCAGAGAGACAGATCATATCTGTAGGGAAATGATGTATGGTTGAAAATCGTAAGCAGGTTTCACAGCTCTCTGAAAATGTCACGCTTGTTTTTCTCTCTGTGAAAGATTTGGCCCCACAGCCCAAACGGAGGAATCAACTAGAAATACATATCCCGAATATTCAGTATAAAAATGATATACATGACTCCATGGTGTTGTTGTTGGTTGCCAAGGAACTTAAGTGTCAGTGGGTTTTAGGATATTTCTGTGTGGCTGCAAGTAAACAGGATGAAAATAGCACGTCTGAACACAGAGCACTATTTGGCGTTTACAAAGGAACGGCGGGAGGCTAATGATTAATAATTAGTGCTGTCAAAAAATGTATTGCATCCAAAATAAAAAGGTTTACATAATATATGTGCGTACTGTGTATATATATAAATACACATACATGCACGTATATATTTAAGAAATGTTATATATAAATATAAATTAAAAAAAATAATAACATATATACAGACGTGGACAAAATTGTTGGTACCCTTTGGTCAATGAAAGAAAAAGTCAC